>NC_056734.1:598357137-598472137 GCF_019279795.1 Protopterus annectens | reverse complement strand
GATTGCACAGATGAGTGTTGGTCATTACGACTGGCAGTTTGGTTTTCTGGTTAAATGCCATCTTGTTGGACACTACTGATTGCACAGATGAGTGTTGGTCATTACGACTGGCAGTTTGGTTTTCTGGTTAAATGCCATCTTGTTGGACACTACTGATTGCACAGATGAGTGTTGGTCATTACGACTAGCAGTTTGGTTTTCTGGTTAAATGCCATCTTGTTGGACACTACTGATTGCACAGATGAGTGTTGGTCATTACGACTGGCAGTTTGGTTTTCTGGTTAAATGCCATCTTGTTGGACACTACTGATTGCACAGATGAGTGTTGGTCATTACGACTGGCAGTTTGGTTTTCTGGTTAAATGCCATCTTGTTGGACACTACTGATTGCACAGATGAGTGTTGGTCATTACGACTAGCAGTTTGGTTTTCTGGTTAAATGCCATCTTGTTGGACACTACTGATTGCACAGATGAGTGTTGGTCATTACGACTAGCAGTTTGGTTTTCTGGTTAAATGCCATCTTGTTGGACACTACTGATTGCACAGATGAGTGTTGGTCATTACGACTGTCAGTTTGGTTTTCTGGTTAAATGCCATCTTGTTGGACACGACTGATTGCACAGATGAGTGTTGGTCATTACGACTAGCAGTTTGGTTTTCTGGTTAAATGCCATCTTGTTGGACACTACTGATTGCACAGATGAGTGATTGTCATTACAGCCTCATAGACAATCATGACTCCCTTGATTGTCTGTCTTTCTTGGCACTACAGCTTATTGCTGGGTACTGCATAGCTGTTCATCTGTGTGCACAATTCCATGTATCTAGTATTTTGCATCTATGTGCAGGATGTACCTTAGTTTGCAGATGTGGGCACATTTCCATGCATATGCCATCATGTATATCTGTATGGGGTCGTAGCTTATTTGTTTAGCTGTGGGCGAATTTCCAAGGCTCAAGCATGGGCATGTATCACTGTAATTTTTGCAGTGAAATTTGCATCTCACCTACAAAAGTGTGAGACAGCTGTTTTCTCCTTTGTCTTTTTCAGCATGGACATAGTGAGAGGTCAAGTCATGTTGGTTGTCATGGCAAGGAGCACAGTGTGTTTTTTGATGGTTGTTTCTACTAAATTGTCTTATATAACCTGTACCATCTGATTGATATATTCAGTAACATTATCTTTCCATTGTGTCTTGGTCCCACAAATCATAAAACTGTGTTAGCAGTGGTCAGCCCTTTCCCTGTAGCAGGTAGCATCCTCTGCTTGCTGTATTCCCACATTTCATACTGTCCTATAATCTCCTTTCTTCCCCTTTCATATGAGCCAGTTATATATGCTTTTGCATAGGAGCTCATCTAGCCATGTAGCTTCTCTCTGTAAATTCTTGTATAATTTACACAGCAAGATGTCATTGCTATATGGCACATGTGTTCTTCAGGCACATAGTGCTTCTCTATGAATCCTGATTATGTTATATGCCACTGGGCTTGGTGTCAGTCACTTTGCTGTAGCTGCTCTTATTGAGGCCCTTTTCAAAGGGAATAGGGCACTGAATATGTAAATCACTGATAACTGATAAAACTTACTCTAAGATTTGGAGACATCTGAGTTAATTGCATTAGTCAGGAAAAGGTACAGGGTACACAACTCCATCCATATGGACTTTGGAGATGCTATTCCCCACATAAAAACATTCTCACTATGTCAATCCTGTTATTGCCTGGTATGACTGAATGGGCCAGACTAAAGAAAGCAGCTCTACCTATTCCTCTCTACATTTAAAGTTGGTCTGAGTCGTCTAAACAGCAGCTGCACTGGGGGAAATGTTTTCACATCGAATTTGCAGAGCTATTTAAATTTTTTCTTGCACTGTTCCTTGGGACCTTGTGAGTTACTTGATACTTTACTGGTTAGCAAATCTCAGCCTATGAGATACATGTGATGTGAAGACTAGCTGACCTATCTGTAATGCTGGTGACCAGTATCTAGGAATGGTCTTTTACCATTTTTAGGTTGGCCAGGTATGAAAGTACAGTTTCACAGGAACATTTTTTTTCCTTTTGATAAGTGTGAAGAGGATTCTGCTTTTACGTCTATTATTATGAACTCCCCAAGCAAGCAAATTGCTACACTGAGGGGGAAAGTGCCAGATATTCATGCATATGTTTTGGAGTACATAGAGAATTTGTGTAATTTTCAATCCATATCAAGTGGGCGAAAAGGGCTCAAATAGAGTAGATCATGTGCTGAATCTGAAAGGTCCTAGGTGCTAGATCATACTGTACCATGTTCATAGGTTCATAAGTAGGTACTAGGCTATTGGCCCTAGGGCCTATACAAGCCTGGCCAAAAAGGTACCCTGGCTTTCGCCACCCAAGAAAATTATTTTTCTGTGCCCCTGTCAAGCAGAACCACAGAAGTGATCCCTGGGGTGAATTTCTTATTACCCATCTAATCATCAAGATTTTTCTTGAAGAGTGCTAATGAGGAGCTCTGTTTGACATAGATAGGTAGTCTGTTCCAGAGTATGGGAAGTCTCTGGGACAGGAATCTATCCCTCCAGCATGTTCTATTTATTGTAGTGACAAGGTTTAGGTCCCCAGAGTGTGTAGCTCGGAGGGTTTGGGATTTCTTTAAGTGGAACATGTCCAACAGCTCTGGGTTTGACATAGCTTTGTATGTTAGGCAGAGATCACCTCTGAGTAGGCGATATGCGACGGAGTAAAGCTGGAGTCTTTTGAGATGGTCTGCGTAAGGCATCTGTTTGAGGCCAGTAATCCTCTTTGTGAGGTATTTTTGCATATTATTATGTGTATTATGTGTATTATTAAATCCCCCTCATGTGACTTGGAGAAGGAGGGCAGGCAGTTTTAGGAGGGTTCCTATTATATAATCGAAGACGCTATCCTTTGAATGCGTCTTGATCGAACTTGAAAGCACGAAACAGTAAAATATCAAAATGGCATATAAGCGATTTCTTTCCCTGGGAAAGAAATCTCTTGGCCGCCTCCATTACTTTGCCATTTTCATCACTGTAGTGTGATCTCGGAGTTCGTATATTTAAGTAGGGGTGGTGGGGGGCACAACCTCCTACATTGGGGGGGGTGGGGGTGAAGCCCCCCACTTTATGTAATGTTTTGAAGTTTTTATTTTTATTTTATTTTTTTTTTCTGGAACAGCGATTTCTCTGGGAAACAAAATTGCTGTTCCGAGTGTTCAGGATTGTAAGCTTTCACTTATATGGGGTCGATAAATCAGTGTAAACTTTTTTAAGCATTCGCTGAGTGAATATAAACCTGTTTTAGGAATAGCACAGTGGTAAAGGCATACTAGTGGTAGCACAAGAAGTTTGCTATGTGAACAGATCACAGGACAATGGTGGCTGAGATCAGTAAGAGTCAAGGCTAAACTGTGCTACTTGACAGATAACATTCATAAAGTAAGGATCCAGTTTAGTGAAACTAGAGATGGAAAGTGTGCATTGACAGTTTATTTATTTTCTGTCACCAAACCCTGTAAATAGGCTGAGCAAAGGTTCAGTCATAAGAAGTGAAAACAGAGGCAAAAGATGAAAGTGTATTAAAAGTTTCTGTTAAGGTTTATTTGAAACCTTTCAGCAACAGAGGGGCAGATGAAGAATTGCTCCTTAGCCTCTGCATCCCAAAAATAAGCAACTCTATTCTGTATAGCTACGGAGGTTTGGAATAATACCAAAAATGAAACCTGGACCATACAAGACTAGTTGTCTATCCATAGACAAGCAAAAGCTTCTATAGACTCTGCACTCCTCTCATTAATTGGCTGATATCCTTGAAGAGTTAAACAGTGATGCCTACCTACTATGTGGCTGCAGAGATGGGATGGAATTTGTGAAGCCTGGTCCTGAAGCCATAGCAGACCAACCACATGGTTCATTGTGAGCTACCTGAATCCTTTGAGCTCACTATTCTAATACCCTCAGGTGTTCTACCTGTGCAGTACATAATCTGTAACAATATCAAAAGCAAAAACGTTAAAGCATTTTGCCACTTATCAGCAAGGTCATAGATTCATAGGTGTTTATAGAGATTTACTCGGTTAATAACCACAAGGGCCTTTTTAAGCCTAGCCATGCATACCAGTTCTTTTACAAATTCTTGGTACCCTTGATAAGTATTATCAGGGGCTTGGGGATGAAACATTTATAAGTAGGGGTCTGGGAGATGTACCATTTACAGGCTGCCTGTGTCCATTATAGACATAAGTTCTAAACCACGGATGAATTTCCTGTTCGTCATCCAATTGTCCAAGTTACACTTGAATTGGGTTAGGGAGGAAATCTTCTTCACATGGATGGGGAGTCTATTAAGAGAAAGGGTAGTATGTGGGATACATACTTCTCTCTCTGGCAGGTTCAGTTTATATCACAGGCAAGGTTTAAGTATTTAGAATGGGTAATTCTGATGCTGTTTGATTTGCAGATATGCAGAAGGTCCAGTACCTTGAATGCCAGGCATAGCTCTCCCGTCTACAGCCTGTAGGAGACAGAATACAGGGATAGGGCCTTGAGATGGTCTGCATAGTACATGTTACTTATACCCTGTATTTTTGTAGTGAGGAACCTCGGTGGACATTCTAATTGTTCGATATGCCTGGTTAAGTACATACCAAAGGGGGCCTTGTTCTTAGTGACAGGTCTCAGTGACAGGTCGGATGAATAACAAATACAGTGGAATAATGACATCCTTGGACCTAGATGCTATACCTTTGTTTATAAGTTGCACAACATAAAATGATATCCTCACTATGGTAGACCACATGATGGTCAAAGGCTAGAGTACTGCCTATGTGTATCCCCAAGTCCCTGACTACTGGGTCAGTTCTTAGGGTTGTGTTGTTAATATAATAAATACCAGGGGTGGATGACTTCCCAAAGGATACTGTTATGCATTTCTTGTTATTTATTTTTAGTCCATGGCTCTGATACCAGTTGTTTGTCTGTGTTAAGCCTTTCTGGAAAAAATTGTGTTGTGGGGGATTCTATAACTGCTCCTAATTTGCAATCATCTGAAAATTTAGTCAGTCAGAGGCCATTGCCATTGGCCTTGACTTCAGAGAAGTAAATGCCAAAAAGGAGTGGTCACAGGACCAATCCCTGAGGGGCTTCACTTGTGACTGGCCTCTTTGTAGGGGTAAACTCTCCAATTCTAACTTCCTGGGTCCTGTCTGTGAGTCAGCTAGCTATTCACTGGGTGGCATAAGGGTTTATACCTAATCTTCTGAGTTGTTAATAATGCCTGAGTTGTATATTGTATTAAATGCAATGGCCAGGTCAAGGTAGGTAGTGTGAACTATTTTTTCCTCATTCATTGCTTTGGTGACCTTCTCAAAGAAGTTCACCATGTTGAATAGGTATGACCTGCCTTTGACAAAACCAAATTGGGTTTGGTCCAGTGTCTGGAGGTTTCCTATGTCATTATTGATCATCTCCATTATAATTCTTTCCATAGCTTTGGATATGAGACTAGTGAAACTTATGGGTCTGTTGTTTCCAGTATCTGTAGATGACCCACCTTTGTGCAAATGTATGACTATTGCTGTTCTACATTCATGAGGCACAAAGCCTGTTTGGAGGCTACAGTTAAATAGCAACTTGACAGGCCCTGATAGGTCATATTTCAAGCTATTTAGAAGACATCCTAGGATATTGTCTGGGCCCATTGATGCAGTGTTCTTGGCCTTAAAGAGAGCATTAATGACCTGTTCCCTAGTGATAGCTAGGGGAGTTATATTTGATGGTATTTCCTGAGGGAAGATTGAGGAGGAGAAAGGGGTAAAGTTGGAGCTGAATTTGTCAGACAGAAAGTTTGCTATATCTTCTGACTCAGTATAAGTGGATCTATTAACAATGAGCTCTGCACACAATTGTGCATTGCCTTTGAGGTTGTGGACATAGGAAGAGAATGCCTTGTGATTGTCCTTTGCCTGGGTGGCCAAATTTACCTCAGACTTAGTGTTGGTAGACTTTATTTGTCCTTTGCAGTTTGATGAGAATGCTTTTATACTGCAGGGTGCTGCACCATCTAATTTGCCATGATTTTCTTCCTTCTATTATACAGCCTGTTGATGTTGTGATTCCACCAGGGTGGCTTGTTTTTTGAATTAATTTTGTACTTCTTCCTGGTGGGTACAGCTGCCTCTATGCAGCTATTAACATGCTTGTACAGGGTTTCTGTGAACACTTCTTCATAGGCAGCAGTGTTCTCAGGGTTTATGGGGACTTGAAATTTTCCCAGGTTATCATTTAATAGCCAGAAGTTAGTCTTGGAGTAGTTCCTGAATATTCCAGGGTTAGCTGTGGTTCCAGGTTTTATTTTTCCTTCAAAGGAGACCATTTTTTAGTCTGACCTTACCAAAAAAGACATTACACTATGGGGTGAGCAGCACTCCCCCATATTAGTGAGGATAATATCCAGTATGTTTGCACCCTTGGTTGATGTACTGACAATCTGGTCCAAGGAGTTTGTGTTTACAAAATCCAGGAATTTCTATGCCTGCATGCTTGGTGTTGTATATGACTATCAGTTAATGGGGGGGGGGTAATTAAAGTTGCCCATGAATATGGTATTGTATTGGATGGTGAGTGTTTCTAATAAGTTTAAATACATGTTATGGGTTTCCTGGGTGACAGAAGGGGGGGGGGGCTATAGCTTGCAAGGAAGTGGTGTAGGATTTTTACCTATAGTGATTTGAATGTGGAGAAGGTCAAGTGCAGTGCCCTGGTTGACCAGCCTTGAGGTATATTTGTTTTTGATGTAAATCAGGACACCTCCATCTTTAGTCCCTGTCTTTGTAGTAGCTAGTCTAAATGTGTGGAAGTCAATATAGACTTTCACTGCTGGTGTGTTCTCCATGTGTCTAAACCATGTCTCAGTAACAGCACAGACATCAGCTTTCTCTAGGGTGATGAGTGAATGGAATTTTTTGTTTAGACTTCTAGCACTGAGCAGTAACACCTTTAGATTTTCTTGGTTTTGATTTGCTATGTTAGAAGTACTTTCAGTTTGGCATTGCCTAAGAAAGGCAATATGGGGAGGACAGTGTTTTAGCTAATATTCAAAAGCCTAGCAGGGAGAGGTGCAGACCATCCCTGGCAAAGAAGCATGGTTTGTTGAAAATCTCCTTCCATGCTGACAAATATTGCACCTCTTAGAATGACACCTAATACTAAGCCAGGCCTTGGGTCTGCTCAGTTACTGGTACTGGAGAAAAGGTGAGATGGGCCTTCGAATGGAATACAGCACGTTGGCTCTCCAGCCTCTCCTTCAATCTGACTTGATGTAATTTATTGCATCTCTGATGAAACATTAAGTCTTTGAGATACTTAAAAAAATTACCTGATAGAGTCTTGTTAAGGGTTGGGTGGGTGGCCTAATGGTTAAGGTGTTTGCCTTGCAAGCACAAGGTACAAGGTTTGAGTCTCACAAGCAATAATTGACTAGGCTTAAAATGGCTCGCAAGGACAGTTAGCTTAGTACTAATCTATTAAACTGTTATTGCTGAACAACAACTTGTAAGTATTGGACTTGTGTAATTTGTAATGTTGTGGCTATTTTAAATAAGCCCATTTTTCAGTGTCATCATTTCTGACAGTGTTGAGGTATCCATTATGATCTTAGACACCAAAGTTCTAAGAAAATAAGCAAACAAAACAAACTTCTCAAAAGTCCAATAACCATAGAATGGCAAACAAAAGGCAGATGACAAAGTAAATTCACTCTGTAAACTTTTACTAAAAAATACACGATAAACATGAAGCACTTTTCGTCTTGTTAAATGCAAAGACTTCTTCAGATGCAAGTAAAACCTGCCTTAAAACATTTTAAATAGATGAATACATTGTCATGTGATCCCAACCCACTCAATGAAATCCAATTAAGGATCTATGCATAACTAGGAACCAACAGAAACGTAACGACCAAAAGTGAAGACAAGAAAAACGATAGTCCAACCGACAAGTTTATTCAAAACCAAGCTGCACCAACAACCGGTTCACCAATGACCTAGATTTCATCTTAGAGCAATGACTTCCTCAGATTGGTAGAACCCTGGTGTTGTATATAAAGCACAATCAATTAAAATACAATTAACTAATAAACCAATAATACAAAACAATAAAACACTTCATGTCCTAATACAATAAAGAAACAGATGAATGAATACATTCACCCATAATTAAAATCAAATTCTAAGATCAAAAATCAAAACATAATATAGAAAATGAAAATACAATAATTTAAAAAATTGTACATAATTATATGTAAAAATACACTTAGGTAAATACATATGTAAAACAAGTGCTAACCCATGATGTGCCTTAACCTGAGATATGGCTTTATAGAGATATATTCATTAAGCCCAAATTTGTTTTTAAAAAGGATTGGTCATTTAAGGATATTTTTGAAAAGAGTTCTACTTCATGTAAATGCCCTAGTGATAGGGTTAAGGGAAATTTCAAATGTGGTAGATGTTCAACATGTAGTCATATTTTCATTACGGGGGACAGGATAGTGGTTAATTATTGTGGTATTTCTATTTTTGGACATTATGATTGTCATACTAGTAACGTGGTTTACCTTGCTAAGTGTCAAGACTGCAAGGCCTTTTATGTGGGAAAAACTTGCAGAAAGTTTAGAGACAGAATTAAGGAACATCTTTTAGACATACAGCATAAGAAAACCACTAATGCACTAGCAAGACACTCAATGAAATCCAATTAAGGATCTATGCATGTTTTACACTTAAAGACATCAGTCCTATTTTGCACTTTAGTGCCATTTCTTCTTTCAACAATGAAGAATACATCCTACCTACCACACTTACTGTACAATACAATGACTAGTATGTTCCCTTTGAGCAACAATTACTATCAAGGACACAAAAGAAGTAGAAAAAATGAAAACAATGCAAGGAAAATAAAATAACATTCTCATTCTAAGTGGAAAACAAGTAGTCTATGTTACAATAAGGAATCATGCTATTTACAATAAAACAACAAAGAACAACTTTAACTTAAAGTATGCACCAGTTAAGTGATGACCTTGTCACTCCCAGCACTTGGTCACAACTCATATGTGGTTAATACTCCAGTCATCTGTGCAAAGTTTTAAGTTTTAAAATATTAGAAATCGTAAATGTTTCATTCAATCCTGGGAAATTGTATGTGTTTGTCAAAATCTGCCAATATAACTCTCTTGCTTCTAATAGTAATGTACAAGGATCCCCTCTTGGGTCCTAGGGTATTTGGTTGATGACCATGTATCCAAAATTGTGTGTGTTGTGTTCATTTACATGTTTGGCTAGTGCATTGTCCAGTTTACTTTTGCCTATGGCATACTGGTGTTCATAAATGCGTTCCTTGAACTTACATTCAGTTTTGCCAGTATAGTAAACTGGACAAACCTTGCATATAGCTGAATAAATGATCATCCAAGAATTACAGTCAAACCTGTAGTTGACCTTGTATCTGATGTTCCTTACAGTAAAATTGTTTGTTGTATCTACCACTTTACACTGTGAACACATGGCACACCTAAACATACCTACATTTCTCGACCTTTCTCTCATTTTGTTTTCCAGTAAGCTTTTCAAATTTGATCCTTTATGGAAAACAACTCTAGGGTACGGGCCTAAAATTTCACCAAGTGATGGATTGTTGTTTATTAACTCCCAGTTCTTCTTTACTATACTCAAAAAACTGTGTGTTTCACATGAAAATGTGGTGACCAGGCTGAAATGAAAGTTAGTTTTATTTGTTGTAGTAGGTGCAGCTGATTTCCTAACCTCCATATCATTCTGTACCTCAGAAGATTTACCTGGTAACTGTAATAACAGTTGGTATAATCCTATGTCTCTTTTATATTTGCACTAATCTTAGAAACCAGGGAACTTGAATGGCAAATAAAATTGGAGGCATTTAATAGCCCTGGTTTAAATGAAAACTGTAACATCTCCTGCATACTGAAACTTAAAAGCTATATGAGGTGACTATATATATTATATTTTTTTTGGTTATGGAGATTTAGGTCAAATACTTCGAACACTCTAATAAATATTTTTAATATTTTTAATATTTATAATATCAAACATATAAAACTTCTTAACATCACTATACAATTGTAAATTTTGTTGTTCCTTTAAAACGTGTGGGTAAAAAAGATATTTTCATTAACTGGCGAATGTTTATTTTTGTTATATACTTTTCACATGCTTATTTTTTATGGACAATAAATAACAGCTTACAAGCTTACTCCTATATAACATTTTAGATAAATATCTTGAATAGAATATTTACCTGCCCCTTTTCTTGGGGACTTGGTTATTTGGTAGCTTGTGAAATTTTATTTGATCATAAGTGGGTATTATGTACACATATGCATACACTTTGAACGTTCATCAGAGAATTTAGAATATTGTTTTATATTTACACATACCCTTTTTCATTTATTTCTCCAGTACTTAATTTATTAACTTATTAGAGTAATTTTGGGATTGGAAACTCTTGGTTTTTATTAGGGATTGTATGTACTGATGACAGAATGTTTAGTTTTTTTAAAAAAAGTGGAAGTGACGTAATTTTTATGTGACACTATTTTATTTAAATTCTGTTTTTTGGCGCCATTCTGTAATACTCTGAAGAAGCTACTGTGTTTTCAGTAGCGAAAACGCTGAAATTCTGCTCCAATAAATTTGCGTTAAGTGGAAGTGTATTTCATACAATTTTTGGTCTCTCATCAGCTTGGACGCCCGTACCTTCTGTTCTACTGGTTTTACTTGTGTTTAATAGTTTGTATGTCTCTTTTATAGGTGACTTCATGTATGAGGTCATTGACTAAATTGTTTGGATATCCCCTACTTATGAACATACTTTTCAGAAGTTGACATCTGACCCTAAAATCAGAAATATCTGTGACAATCTTGGCTGCCCTTACCAGCTGACTTTTGACCACTTCACGTTTTTGGTGAAAGGGGTGACTACTGGAAAAATGAAGAAAGGAGTTAGAGTACGTCTCCTTTCTAAATAAGGTGGCTGTATAACCTTTATTCTGTCTATAATTTCTGAGCAGTACATCCAGGTACGATATTACATTTTTGTCATATTGATGTGTGAATTTCAAAAACTCTGTTGTACTGTTGAAATATGACACAAGGTCGTGGGCTGCAACATGGTCACCTCTGACTATGATGAAGATATCATCCAAGAATCTACAATAAAAGTGAATTATTCACAAGGAGTAAGGCGCCTAAAGGAAATAATTCCAGCAACAATAGAAATGATTACCAGACTGACAACAATGCTGGAAATTTTCGAAGGGGCCAGAATGTTTGGCACAACACGTATCAGAAGAAGCAAGCACAATCCAACAGATACCCACCGAAGAACAAAACAGAAGGAGCAGAAGCTTTGGAGTTTTCATTTTTTCTACTTCTTTTGTGTCCTTGATAGTAATTGTTGCTCAAAGGGAACATACTAGTCATTGTATGGTACAATAAGTGCGGTGGGTAGGATGTATTCTTCACTGTTGAAAGAAGCAATGGCACTAAAGTGTAAAGTAGGACTGATGTTTTTAAGTGTAAAACATGCATAGATCCTTAATTGGATTTCATTGGGTGGGTTGGGATCACATGACAATGTATTCATCTATTTAAAATGTTTTAAGACAGGTTTTACTTGTATCTGAAGAAGTCTTTGTATTTAACAAGACGAAAAGTGCTTCATGTTTATTGTGTATGTTTTTAGTAAAAGTTTACAGAGTGAATTTACTTTGTCCTCTGCCTTTTGCTTGCCATTCTTTGGTTTTTGGACCTTAGACGCCAAAGTTGTTATGTTATCTATTTTCCCATGCATATCTTGCAAAACCAGTTAATGCTGAGACTTGGAATCTACTGTTGCACCTGGGCATTATTCACTTCCACTGCTACCAAGCAGGTGAAGTAACTGGCTTTTGATTCATGCAGAAAATGGCAACCAGTGTGGCTAATTAACTTCCTTTTGTTTGCATGGCTACGTAGGGCAGTGATTAGTTTCCATGTGAAACCAAAGAGGTGGCAAATGTAAAACATGTTTTCAGCTATTTCTGTGATAACTGTCAGTAATTATTATTTCTGTAATAGATGCACTTTATTCACCAGTACCATATGATCTTACTCTTGAAGAACAGCACTGAAGAGACACTGCAGGTCTGACACATGTCCTAGTTCAGTGCAGTCCCTTGGGTGGAAGGAATACTCACCAATCTGTACTTCAAAAAAGTGTAATTAGTTTGCTGTTCAGAAAAGATTGTATTCTAAATATAACAAGAAAAAGAGTAAATATTTTTGAACTGTCTTTGTGCAATGCTGAAGAAACTTCACAGTCTGTACTACAGCCACTGCAGCTGATAAATCTGAAATTAATACATAAGACAAGCCCTTTATGAATATATTCCAACAGTCAACCAAAAATTGAGATGGAAGCTTGCACTCTGATCTTTAAATTCTACTAATGGATATTGAATAGCAGTATATTAGCAGAAACACACAACAGTATGCGTAAGATATTCTACAAGAGTGATGTTGCATAGTAATATAATGTGGTGTGACTTGCGACTTTTCCATAAAAACTTATTTCAAAAAGTTTATTTTCATGGAGATAATTTAGACACACAGTGCCATTATTGTGTAGTTTCACTACCACTTTAGCTCAGTAAGTGATTATATATTTTGAATGAATTTGGAAAATAGGATTAAGGCTTGGATTTGCTAATAAACCAGTACAGGATTCCCTTGGCCTTCATTTACATACTGTGTGCATCTGAGCAAATCATGTAACTGAAGTCTGCTCATGAACCACCTCTAAAAAAGAGATTTATGCCTTGGTGATTTGTCCAGTTAGAAAAAATAAAATAAAATAAACATTTACACAGTCCTAGTATAATGTTTTTGTTTAATGACTCCAGATTTGTTCGTTGTGTAATTAACACTCATGCAACTGCAAAAGCAAAGAGCAGTATGCGAAAAGTAAAATAGAAGCAGCTCCTTTCTCTTTAGCAGTGTTCTGCAAACAGAAGAAATAACACAAGAATAATTTCTGGTGCTTAATGACCTATGATCAGTCTCTAATCTCTGGCCCCATAGCGGCTGTTAAACTAGTTTTTATACTTCAGACTGCATGCCTTTGGAACTGTAGGCCTTAAAATCACTTCTAAGTGTGGTTACTTGTTGATCAGAATATGCAAATAACAGCTCAGTTTTTCCGGAATGTAATGCCAGCTTGTTGGGAGACTGTCCAGCAAGTGATCTCTGAAGCATGACTGTTTCAAAGACACAGAGCCAAGCGCTTTGTTGGAAACGCCCAGTCATTGCACGGCCATAGGCAGTAAACTACTTAGAATTCCAGGTTTCAAAGAGAATAAAAAAGCACATCAGAGGAAAAGAAGTAATAATGATACATTGTAAATCACTGGTTAATCTCTCTTGAGGACCATTTTATACAGTTATGGATTCAGCATAAAAAAAGCAAGACTGAATGCATTCATCTGAAAGTTAGAATGTTTTTTGGAGCTGAAGAGCATTCCTTATGAAATGCTAGACATTCAGTAATCAGCTGCCAATTAAATACACCTGGCTATTTATTGACAGTAATAAAAGATATGCAAAGACTGAAAAACAAACTACTCAGAAAAGTCAGGGATAGCAGGTACAGGGACCCAGTAACCCCCCCCCTCCCCCTGAAATATTCTTATCATTCATGACAGAAGCACTAATTATCATAAAACGAGAACCAGATACATATAATAACAAAACTGGACATTCAGCTTTGTCTATACTCCTAGTTACAGCTGTATAACTTAAAGCTGCAAAACTGAGATGTTCTCCATTAATTTCCATATATGCTTCCCTTCCTGAACAACCGCAATGGAATGCAAACAGCATTTGTAATCGCCACACAGCCCTACTCACTTCTGTTCTCTCTTAATCGGTTTGGCTCCAAAGAAATTTATTTCATACTTTTATACTATTAACAGTTCACACTATAGAGTTCTCATTTTCCCATTAGGCATTGTACCTTTTACTCCCCTTTTTGACCTCATTAAGGCATCTTGCATTCAGTCTCATAACCTTCATCAGTTTGCCTTCAATATTCCACTGTTTTGCTATTTCACATTTTGCTGAAATCATTCTAATACGTGTCTCACTATATTCTGAAATGACTAGTGATCCTCCCTCTTTATCACAAATAAGCCCATGGCCTTCCTTCTCATACTTGAGCATCTTCTCTGGACTTTTCAGTTCCTTCAGTCTTTGTGCCCATTTGGACTAATGCCACATGTGCAGGTTACCTGTTCTGTCTGATTTCTCCAACAGCTATTATTAAGATTTAACCCTAAACTATTACTAGGATTCAATCCTTTCTTCGACCTACATGCAGTCTTATACTGCTGACATTCTTTGTACAAATTAACTTCTGAATGTAAATATACCAATTTATGCATTAGGTGTTAACTATTAACTATGAGGTTTGAAAAATACTTTAAAGATACATCAAAGTCCAAAGGAAACTAAAAACAGCTATTTTGCACTTAACCATTTAGAGTGGTTGAACAGCACTACATTTATTTCTGCAGTCAATGTGCATAAGAGTTTACTGATGATAATTTGTATTTTAACACATCTCCAAAAGGCATATTAGGTTATACTGAACACTAAAAATGTTTGCCATTAGTATACAAATATGGATGTACCTTAAATGGCCACACTAATGCATCAGTAATAGATCATGCTAATATTATAATTTACTGGACTCCTGACGATACAACCAGAAATGGTGACATCATACTATGAACTGTGAGTATTAACGTTATGTAGAAATGAGTGAAGGTGTGGTGAATACCAATCACACCATACAAAGCGATAACAGAAAAAGACTGAAGACTGCCTTTGGTCAGAGGACTACAGTAGACCAAAGCAGAGCTTAAGGAGTGAAGACAGTCCCCTCAGATATCAGTCATAATCTGAGAAGACAAGCTGACAAAAGGGCTACAAACTCTGCATAGCTAGTAACTTTGTTTAAGCATATTCTTAGGAAAACGACAGTTCTATATCTAAATAAAATTCTGTTTAATCCCGTGTGCATGTAAGTGTAAAAGATACAGATAAGAGACCAATGGGTACAGTTGGATGATAATTATGTATGTGCAAACAATTTAAGATGAAAGTTGCTAAGAGAAAAATAAAAAGTATTGGGAATTCAGTGCATACTTTTTTTTTTTATTTTAACATTGGTAACCATGCAAACGGACTGATCCACAGACCCTTGTTAGCTATGACCCAATCCACAAGAGTAAGGTTAAAGTATTGTACAGAGACAGTTGTTATTGTTGTAGCCAGTTAATCTGCATGTTTTTCTGAAGATAGATGGGAAAACCCATGCATACATGAGAACTATACACAAACTCTACACATACACATAGACAATGAATGAAAGCCGTTTGAACACTGGACCTTGGAGTTATGGGCAGAGAGCTTTACTACAACAATGTCATATTGATTTTATGTAGGGTAAATTACCCCATCCTGCCACATTTGAACCATCCTATACTGCTAATAATAACACCTAGCTGAGTCAAAGGACTTTCAGTAAGTAACAGTTGGGAGTGCTCGTATTTTGGTAGAAAATGGGGGGTATATTAAATTCTTTGCCCATGATGTCCTGTGCGCACTTTGCTACGAGTGAAACTCTCCCTTAACATCTTAAAAGATGTCATTCATAATAACATATACTTCTTTAGTTGTATTAGTCAAATAATATATATAACGGTAGACAGACTGAGGAACAGTAGGTGAAGTGACCTCACACACTACTAGTTGTGAGCTACAGTTGTATTAATCTTGTGCAATCATAACCAAACTATGAGGAAATGTATTGGCGATGATTAGTAGATCTGCGGTTTGATGTATGCTTCATGTCTGGACAATATCTATGAGCCCCTCTGTTGCTGTAATGCAGCTCAAATACTCTAGAGTACCACAGGCTGGAGCTAATTTATCTGGAAGTGAACTTCATGTAGCAGCAGCAGCAGCAGTGGTTTATGTTCCTGGAGGAGGCTGACTGGTGCAAGGCTGTAAAAGTCAATAAGAAGAGGTTTCAGATGACTGTACAGTCACACAATTGTAGGATTTTACTAGCATTTGACAAACACCTCCATCCATCAGAGTAATCATAAATGTCCCAAAGCTGTGAAAGCAAAAGACAAAAGTTTACAGTTGAGGACTGACTACTTCAAATTCTGCACATTGTGGTGGCTTTGGTTGAACTAACTTACTGTGTTTAGACTCATAATACCTACTAGTTCCTAGCAAAACTGATTTTCAGAGGGTTAGATGTGCTACCACTTGGTTATCTAGTAGTGGGGGACCACTTGTCTCTATCTTCCAAAAGTTCTGTGATTGTCTAAGAAGCTGTAGCATATGACAAACACTGCTTTCACTTTCTGAAACCTGAAATTTGATATGTGGTGGATGTTTTACTGTACTAGTTATTTGGTTTCCTTGATGAACTGTTGTGTACACTTAGCTAAACTTTTTATTTTAGTAATCATGGTCAAATTCTTATACTATTCATTTGACAAACACTAGCTTCTCTCATTTTGTGTGTGCGCACACACACATGTGTGTGTGTGTGTGTGTGTGTGTGTGTGTGTGTGTGTGTGTGTGTGTGTGTGTGTGTGTGTGTGTGTCTGTGTGTGTGTGTGTGTTTTCTTTCTTTCTCCTTGTTCTTTCCAGTATGCTAACATTTTTTCATACCAAAATAATGGGTTACTTTTATTTGAGTTGTAAAGGATAAAAGCCGTGTTTTATCATTTTGGAACATTTTGTTTGAAGGATGTGAATGTGTATTATGTCCATAAAAAAGAACAACCTGTCCATTTTTGTTTAAATTGTATAACTGCTAACTGTGGCAATTCACTCATTATATAAACATTTTAATTTTTTTCATAATTTTTTGTTGTTCAGAAATGCAGTGAAACTGACTGCTAGGAAATACTACAATGTTTAATGAGTATGCATGTGATTAGAATAGATTAAATTTGTATCAAGTATGTTTGTTAGAGTTTTTGACCCCACTATGTACTACTTGAGCTGGCTCTTTTATACTTTTGGATTGTTCTCCTTCATATGCTATTATGCCCAGCATGGAATTGTGCCCAAGTAACAAAATGTTCAAGGCCTGTTTGCAAACATTGGCTTTGTTTTATCAATAAATTTGGCATAAAAAATTGCTAAACTACTTTACGCTTAGTAGATATCTACATGGCAGTACATCAAACCTGTTTTTGTTCTTCTTCAGAATAATACATAGAAAACATATTAAAATGCTTTTCAACAGCTGCAAAATCTGATTGCTAAAACAATTCAAATTTCATAGGCATAACCTGGTGCCTACAACCATTAAGAAAGTTAAAAACAAAACAATGTTATCAAGTAAAATATGCTTAACTTACAATCAAGAGACGTCAATGATTGTGAATGCATCCCTATTTGGACTTCAAAAATTATGCTGTCTCTACAGCTAATGAAGTTTATGCTTCTGTCTCACATTTGTTTTGTATTATCTTTAAATGCTGCATTGCACTGCTATTTTCTTCTTAGCATTTTAGTGCCAAGATCTTATCATCTTAATGCTGTTTTTTGTATTTAGCATTTGCTCAGTAGTCTTAACCATGAATTAGGCAGCATGAAACTATTAGAGAATGATAGAGCTGTGGTTATGATGCTATTACTTTGATTTTCAGAGATAGCTGCTGTATTTAGACCATATATATTCCAACGTAAACAGCAGAATAAAATGCCAGTACAGTCAAACCTATTTTTACTTGCGCTTTGTCTCTGTATTGTTCCATTGCCAGATGTAGCATAGTGCAAGCTGCTTATATTATCCACCTCTGTGCATAAGCATTTTTTTTCAGTATAATAGTCAGCTTTATCATTTTCCATACCATTAGCGAACCTAGTAATGACATGGAAATACTGTACTATGATATTAGAACACTAGATCTTATTTAAGGACTTAAGAACTCCATACAATTTTATCTGCCTATCTATCTATCTATCTATCTATCTATCTATCTATCTATCTATCTATCTATCTATCTAGTTAGCTAGCCATATGTCCATGCACGACTATTGGCCCAGGTTATATAGTCAGCACTGAAGAAGCTCCTATTTCAAGCAGGAAAACCTTGTTTGTGTTATTTTTGGAGTCAGTTGTGATATCATTAACATTTTTTTTTCTACCTGGGTGCTGTGTCTTTGTTTGGGGAGTGTGTGTGTGTGTGTGTGTGTGTGTGTATATATATATATATATATATATATACACACACACATATATATATATATATATTTATATATATATATATATATATATATATATATATATATATATATATATATATATGGGTCTACTTTTCTTCATCATATTCACATTTCTCCAAATGTCAGTTAAGTGACACCACTTTTCTGAAAACTCACTAGTCTGAAAGCTCTAGTCTAGTGTTGCAGTTCGCTAGCACGGCGGATACACCAGTAGGTAAAACAGTATTCAGGATATGGAAAAGTATTTTGAAAGCTTAAGGAATGGAAAATCTACCTTTGCTGCACTATAGTGTGGTTTTGGAGTTGGTATATATTATTTGTAGGGGGTGTGGGGGAGCAGCCTCCTACATGGGTTATGGTGTTTGTATGTTTTACTTAATTGCCATTTTGGTGTTGTGCAGTTCGGCAGTGTGAGTTTTTGGACTAGTGAGCTTTTGGAAAAGTGGTGTCACTTAACTGACACTTTGGATAAATATGAATTTGATGAAGAAAAGTAGACTCTAGACCCATATATATATATTTATATATATATATATATATATATATATATATATATATATATATATATATATATATAGATATAAATGTGTGTATGTGTATATAGAAAACTGTAGTGACATGAATTACTAATCAGAAAAAGTAATAGAAAGATAACATTGTATACAGGCAAAGCTTGTGAGTTTTGCAAGGTAACAACGTCCATAATGGCCCATAGTGTAGAGTGATGAATGAGAAGGCAGCTGGCAGCATGAGAGTAACTGGCTATCTATATGAGTTCTCAGCAGGGCGGCCCATGCTATTGGACTGCAGGACTGCAGCCCCCCACAACTGTAAAAGAAGAAAAGAAAATAACAAACAAAAATAAATGAAGAAAGAAAATAAAAAAAAAACTCAAGTCCCGGACCTTCGCGCATGCACATGAGCGGCATTTCCAATATCCAGACTGCTGCTGAACCAGTCCGGAGCATGCACAGAATCTGGAATGTCTCAGCAGCAGTCCGGATCAGGAAGCATTCAAGTGCAGACACCCCAGAAGTCTATGCAGTTGTAACTGCATAGACTGGAAAGGGATTGGACTCGGACTGCAACTTCTGCAGGCAGGGACATCTCACAGGAAGGTGAAGGACTTCTCATGGGGCTTTGAATGCAGGACAAGCAATGGAAGGACTTCTGCAATGAACAAAGTAATGCAATTACTTACTGCAATGAACAAAGCAATGGACCGGACCCAGGTAGTGTGTATGTGTGTGTGTGTGTGTGTGTGTGTGTGTGTGTGTGTGTGTGTGTGTGTGTGTGTGTGTGTTTATTCAGAGATTCTGGAGTGCGAGGTCAGAGTCTCCCCATCAGGGGTGCATGCCTGCAAAAATGTTTTTGAGCCATGTGTTACATCGTATTTCTGTCACGTGACAGATGAGGCAGCAGTACAGTGTGATTATTAGATTGGCCTTCAGTACACCAGTTATAAATAGCTTCAAGTATGTATTTGAAGACATGGTGCCCTTGTACCCGGCTGAATTTTAACCTCTTAAAATGTATACATCATGGCTTTAATGATGCATGCTTAGCTAAGTCTGTGACAGCATCTCCAAGAATGTTAGTGTATGTTTTACTTGCCTTGGGTCTTATCCATTTCTTCTTAAATACCGCACTGCTTTGATCCCTTTTCCATACTATGTTACCTGTCCCTTTATGGACTTTATAGTTGGGATTCTTGTATGTTTTGCTTAGTCACACAGCTCTAGTGTGATGTCCAGACCACATACCCTGCCCCCTTCTGTCCATTTCTTCTCATATGCTCGCACTGCTTTGACCCCTTTCCCTATTACCCAGCCCTTGCTATTCAAAAAGGAACTTTTTCTCATTGGAGGAACAGCATATACAGCTGCATACCTGGAGGAGTCCAGGTATATAGTTGGTATGCAAAGGGGGAGCCATAGCATATTTCTTGATTCACATGCCTATAAATTATGGAGTACCTGTTTGAGTAGGAAAAGATAATTATGGGATTGCAGAAAATCCATACAAATGCAGTTGTCTGGCAACCGAATTTCAGCAATAGTGATGTGTTGATTAGCATAAGATAACTGAGCAACATTGTCATTACCTGGAATGATGTACCATGGAGCTTGTAAAACTAAATAAAAAGGATGCAAAGGCACATCCTGAAGGTGAGTGCAGTGCACACAAGCATCCTGCCATGACCACACCAGCCTTTTGCCAACGGTGATGACAGGAATTGCCAGAGGGTGAGATGACAACATTATAAAAATATGCAAGTGAAGCGTAGGCATAATCAAGCAGGCTGAAATTTGTATGAACTGCATCAAGCATGCCTGCTGAGTACCAGCAAATGGGGCAGAATATATTTTGTCTGTACTACATAACTGCATCAACCCATGAAATGAATGCAGTTGAGAGATGGAGCTAAGGTGTTTTTTGTTGTGCAGTTATAGTATTACCAGAAGGAATGTTTTGGCATTTTATTTGTTTGTGAGGTTATCAGTGATGGGAGTCCTTCTGATGGGTTTGATCATATTCCTGCCAGGAAGACAGTTAGAGTGTCTTACTCTCTTGGCAGTGTAAGAAACTTCATCATCTTCAAGATACAGGACTGAGAAAGATATGGACTTCCAGCAGTTGTATACAGTCTCAACACTTTAGTAACTTGCCTGGTATGCCAAATAGACCACTGATTGCTTTATTGGTGTGACATAATCACAACCTTTGGAAATTGCTAGCTATTTCTTTTGCACTGATTTTATAGAAGCAGATTGTAGTGTGTGTGTGTGTGTGTGTGTGTGTGTGTGTGTGTGTGTGTGTGTGTGTGTGTGTGTGTGTGTGTGTGTGTGTGAAATGCCCCAGTTGATTTATACTGGTGGCTAGAGAATACCTCAGGCTTGAGCCCTGTACCCTGGGTGCAGGTAACAAGAGCCTGAATTCCCTACCCACCACCATTTGTGAAACTTTTGCAGATTTTTGCCTTATATTTTTTCTGTTCTGCTCCTCATAAAATCTGTGGTTTTTGAATGTTTAGTTCCTTAAAGAGTTGGTGGTGCAGTGGTAGCATTGTTGCTTCACACCTAGAGGTTCTCTGGTTTGATTATTGGCTGGGGTGCCATCTGTGTGGTGTCTGCATGTCCTCCCTGTGTTTGTGTGTGGCTTTGCTCTGGTGTCCTCCTAGATTACAAAGGCATATGTCTGTAGTACTTCTCCTGGGCCTTTGCTGAAAATTGGCTTTTGTTCTGAGTCAGACTTTCCTGGTTAACAAATGTTAAATAAATAAAATTGACAGGCATTTGAATTTCAGACTTCATATTCTTCAGAAAGTACATAGTAACACAAAACCTTTTATTCCAGAAATTGTCTAAGTTTGTAAGATGAATATTTGAAATTTGTCCCTATTTTGGAACTGTATTCCCCCATTATTGGCTTTGTCCAGGCTTTTTGTGCTAAGGTTGAGTGCTATGGTGAGAACTGAATTCACTGAATATGTTTGGGGGCTGTATTCCCCCATTACTAGCTTTGTTCAGATGTTTTGTGCTAAGAGGTTGACAGCTATGGTGAGAACTGAATTTACTAAATGGTAGCCATTTACATTTCAGTCAGCTGATTTGGCATAGTGGTATGTTGCTCTGACTATTTTGCACAGTGTCCTGGGTTCAGGCCTTGGCACTGAAATGTATGGTGGTAACACAGTATTTTATTCTAGCAACTTTCCAAGATTATACAAGCAATGTTTAAAATGTGCCCCTGGTTTTTGGGATTTTGCCCCCCCCCAAATGTTGTTTTTTTCCAGATTTCTTGTGCTGCAAAGTTCAGATATAGCTAAGTGTTGAGTAGATTTTACAAGGATATGAGAGCTGCAGGGGAAGAGACATTTAGTGCTGATTATGCTGAGTCTGCTTGCATTGTTAATAGCACAACAGGTAGTTTACTTGCTTTTGATGCAGAAGGCTGTGGTTCTACTCCCACAGTAGATAGATGTGTTGCTTATACTGTACTGTGTTGCAAATAGGGTGGATGCTGCAGTCCCTTTTGGTGAAGATACCTAGGATTTGAAAACAACTCAAAGTTAATCTTTATCTGCCACTGGCAAAATGTCTTTTCTTTGAATGTGGGTTTCAAAGCTGTTTCAATGAATGTGAGTTTCAAGGGCAGAGACATTTTAATGCTAAGTCTATTTTCATTGTGATACTACAGTGCTTTGTTTATCAGATATCTATTAGTGTTTGTGCTCTAAAATGCAAAATAAAACTTTCAAATGAAATCCAAATCATCGCAGATGTAAAGCAGTATACACATTACAGTGTTTATGGTAAATGGGGTGAAATAGCCAAGGAATGGGACATTGGAATGGCTGCAGGGGGGAGGCTCCATTCGACCATGATTTTGTGAGGGGGAAGGGCAGCAAACTTGAAGACAGCCCCAGCTGAACTATACCTCTCAACCATCCAAATTTTTTCCAGAATAAATATATTTTTGCTTCTTAGTTTTGGTTTGTTCTTCATCAATTTGTGGTTTTCTGGCAAATCATTTAGGAATGAAATCACTAAATAATGACAGACATTGAGTTTCAGATGTCATAACCTTCAGAAAAATGCATGCTAATGCAAGACATGTTATTCTATCAACTAAGTTCATACAAGATCAATTTTTAGTACTGTTTGTATGTTCCCCCAATATATTTGGCCTTGTCCAGATTTCCTGCATTAAGAGGTTGAGAGGTATGTGCAAATAAATTGCTTTATAGAATTAGGAATATCCAAACCTATCAAGTGTCCCCAATTTTGGCTAAAAATATTGATCTCCCCCTAATAATCCCTCCGCAAAATGACAATTTTGGAAGAAAACGTGGAGGGTTTACAATTATAAATAACTGTAATGATCAGAGTTATAGATTACTTTTATTTCAGAAATGCATATAGATTATCTTGTTTTGTCAGCTGCTCAAGTTAACAGTACTAATATTAAAAAGGTGTCCCTTCTTTGACCGGTTCCCAGCTGTACTGTGTGGCAATTTTATATTTTTGCATCACATTTTTGGTCTGTTTTTCTTAAAATTGCCGTTTTCTGGCAAATTAGTGGCAAATCATTAAAGACTGAAGTTAGAAAATAATGGCAGACATTTCAGATTTCATACCCTTCGGAAAATTTATACTAATGCAAGACATACTAGTATTTCATTATCTTTGTAGGTTTATTTATTTATTTATTTTATTTTATTTTACATTTGTTGACCGGGCTAGTCTAACTGGATATATGTCCATTTTCAGTAGAGGCCTGGGGAGAAAAGCTCCAGGAAATAACATACAATGTAAGAAAAAGCATTGAGACAGTCCTATGCAGCAATAATGAAGACATCAAAAACAGTTTAAACAGCTATAATTATAACAGAAAGTTATATTATAAATTCTATGTAAAAATATAGAAGAATAAAAAAAAAAAATTTTTTTTTAACAAATCTTAGTAGGTCTTAGTTTGATAGTACACTTATATAATTTATATGAGAGAAAAAGATATTAAGGTGTTTTAAGGAGTTTAGTATTTAGAGAAGGTAGAAGGTCAGAGACAAGAAATTGTTAGTCAGGGTTACAACAGGAGCATAACCAGTGGTTATTGAAGTAGTGTTTTAGATGTTTTTTAAAAAGTGGGAGAGAGGTCTGGGATGTAAGATCAGGTGGTAATTGATTCCATACTTTTCCAACAGAGTTGGAGAACAAGGAATCACCTGCTAAGTTTTTAGATTTAGTTATATTCATAAGGATTTTGTTTGAGGATCGTAAATTTTTGAGATTACTATATGGTGTAATAAAGCTAGAGAGTATGGGAGTATTGTTGGGCTGATTAAGGGCCTTGTGAGTTATTGAGAGTTGATGAAATTTTATCAGATTTGGAAGTTCAAGCCAGCCTAGTTTTTTTAGATTAAGACAGTGATGAGTTCTATAAGGGGAGCTAGTAGCAAATCTGGCAATGTTATTATAAGATATAGCTAGTTTGTTGAGGTTCTTTTTGGAGAGGTTAGTATAGATGGGAGATGCATAAAGAAGGGTTGAGAGTAAATGAGTTCAAGCTATAGTGGATTTAGCTAATGGTGTTAGATATGGTTTTATTCTATAGAGGGATCCTAATTTTCTGTTGACTATTTTTACTGTGGTATTTATGTGTGGGTCAAAGTTGAGGTTATTGTCAATTGTGACTCCTAAGAGTTTAGTGGTCAGATCAGGGGAAATAAGGGTGCCATTATTAGATGTGAGAGTGAAGTGTAAAGGGGCAGTCCTTTGGGTAGGTGTGAAGTGTAAAAGTTTAGTTTTTTTTAGCGTTTAGTAAGAGGCAGCCGTTGGAGAACCAGTTTTCTACTGTATAGAAAGCTTTTTGTGTTTGGGATTGTAGTTCGTCTAGAGAGGAGGCTGAGCAGACAATAGTAGAATCATCTGCATATTGAATACATGTGGAGAGTGGAATAGCTGAGTGGAGATCATTGATGTAAATGGAAAACAAGAGAGGGCCTAGTATGGAGCCTTGCGGGACACCTAATGAGATAGGTACGTGATTAGATAGAGTGTTTTTCCAGAGTACAGCCTGCTGTCTGTTTTCTAGGTAGGATGTGAACCAGTTCATGGATAGTGGATTTAGTGAGTGGGACTTTAGGATGTGTAGAAGGATATGGTGGTTAACCATGTCAAAAGCTTTTGATAAGTCTACGAAGACTGCAGAGGAGAGGATATTATTATTGCGGTTTTTGTTGATATAGTTTGTAAAGGAAAGCAAGGCAGTAGAGGTGCTGTGAAGAGGTCTAAATCCGTGTTGACAGTTTGCCAGTAGGTTCTGAAGGAGAAGGTGGTTCATAAGCTGTTTGTGGACACATTTTTCCATTATTTTTGCAATAGGGGAGAGCAGTGCTATGGGACGAAAGTTGGACATTTCATTAGAGTTTCCACCTTTGTGTAATGGGATAATGTGAGAACTTTTCCAGATGGATGGGATTATACCTTCATTTAGGGTTCTATTTATCAGTAAGGAGATGGGATAAGATATGGCTTTATAAGACCAATGTTTAAAAATTGTCCTTATTTTTGGGCCTTTGTCCCACTTCTATGTATGGCTTTGTCCAGATTTCTTGATCTGAGGTTGAGAGGTATGAGTGTCAGAGCCATCACTGTCAGCCAGAGACATTTCAAATTGTGACATACTTGTTGCACCCCACTCCCCCATGTAGTGACTCTGGATGTGTCCAAGCAAGGTAAGGAGCAGTTATGCAGTGTAAGTGTGCAGAGTATTCCCCCATCCAAGGCAGACACAAGTACGACAGTGGCTTTTCTTCTGTCCTTGATTTTGCAGAATGTTCTGGTTTTCTGTCATATTTTTATACTGTTGATTTATGTTTCTTATTATTCAGAAAATGCATTTTGTCACAGTGCACTGTTGCTCTGTGTTTAAGTAGCAATGTTTTAATGACCATCAGGTAAGCTTGTCAGAGATTGTAAGATGCAAGTAAGCTTTAATAAGCATACTGTTAAAGAATTCCCAACATTGAAAGCCTTTTTGTTGTTGCCATTCAGAGAATATTTACATAACTAGATAACGTACAAGCCTTAGGTATTGAAATGCATATATAACAGTATTTGTAATAAAGGACAGGATTACAGTATTTTCAGAAGCTTATTATATTTTCTGCAGACTTGCAGTCATCTTTGTAGGCTTTACCTGTAAACTAAACAGAATGCCAATCTATCATGTGTGGTCCATAACCTGTGCAGTAATCCTTTAAGCAATTTATCTTGAGCTTGTTTCTTGTTGCTGTTCATTTTATATTTTGATCATGTCTTCCCTATGAAGCAAGTAGATAGTTGTTGTCAGGCAGCAGGTCTTTTTTGGATAAGAAACATTTTTACAAATGGGGGTATCACAGAGATTGCTACTTTCAGCATGTTACTTGGTACTTTTATAAAGATGAATATAAATTATATTAGAACTGCAGTGCAAGGAGAAGTAGTTTGAGTTGAGTGCTGCTTGTATTTTTTTATACTTGATTTTGACTGGCATTCCAGTAATGTATGTAAAAAGTAATTTATTTTTTCATGCCTCACAACCTTTTTATTTCCATCTAGATATTAAATAAGCCGTCATGTTGCCAATGCATTAAAATATATTTTTTTCTTCTACATTTTATTTTGTCTTGATTAGACTCTTGTAATGACAGTTTGGTACCCAGGGCAGCATATTTATATAAAGTTCCAGTTGTTGGGGTTTTGAGCATAGATCCACCGCTTTCTAGTTGGCCACACCCCTTTCCATTGGCCTCACCATTCAGCTGTCTCCTGCAGTCCCCCTTTGATTTGAAGTCACCAGTCACCACTGGTTTTCAGATGTTTACAAGCCTGGCATCCATTCAGAGTTGGTAGAGTATATCATTCAACACAAACTCACCTTTTGTGCAGGCCACATGTAAACACATTGTAGGGATCATATACTTAAGTTCAGTATGACAGAATCTGAAGTGTGACCTCAGAACTGTTATGATTTGTGAGAAATGTGATAGGTGGTGGTCATTAATTTCAGATCCAGGGCACAGTCAAGAAAAACACTCAGTCTGCTAAATACAATATATTAAACAAGGCAATGGCAATGGAAGCATTTTTATAATCCATTGCTTCATTTAGTCTCCTAATATTTTAATGTTCTGGCTTCAGAAACAACTCTGGCATGGCTGGTTAAGACAATATTGCAGGCTTTTAACCACAATTGTTAATATTACTTTGAGAGGGAATTTTTTTGAAAACTTATAAAAAATAAGTAGGAGGGCTTATCCCTAGTTGAACTAAGTACCACCCACTCTACTTTACTGATGGCTTTTGAAGTTTCTATGTCACTTTGTAGGTTGTTTTTACACAGCAATCAAGTCACTACTCTCTAGTTTTGCTGTACATTAATAATAAGCTACAGAAAATTACATACTTTCCAGACAAGTTGTCAGCTGGGGTGCTTTCTATGCAACTTTGCATGTCTTAACTGTGTTATGTAGGTTTTTGCTGGGTGCTTCAGTTTCCTTTCATAGTCTAAAGACATGACAAATGGTTACTCATATTGTTGAACATCTTTCCTGCAATACCTTATAGTATTACATCGTGTGTGAATTTCTGCTCCTCTTGTCTATAATACTATGGAGGCTGTTATGGTAGCCATTATTACTTTTAAATTTTATTTAACAGGTGTCGGGATGCTTTATTATAGTAACCTGATTAAGAATTCTACCTGAATGATTTTCTGCCATGTCTCTGTAATCTAATATTGTACAGAACTGAATATCTTGTCAGCTTCAGCAGACTGTCAGTGAGAGGAATGATAGGCCCATATTAATGATCTGCCCAGTACTTCTTTTTCCTTTTCTTGTTCTGTTTTCTTAGTAGACATCTGCCCTAAGAGTATATCATTCACGTTTGTGATGAATGTTTTCACCCTGCAAAAATGTTTTATGTATACGTCTTATTCTTTACAGATTATAGCAAAAATCCTGCATTGTAAGCATACTGGGTATTTTGAACAATGTTTAGGCAGAGCAGCTTAGTCTGAAATACTATACCACTGCAAACTGAACTAGTGCACTTCAGTAGTAGACTAGCAACAGATGAAAGCCCGCCACACCAGGCTGATAAAACAATTGATTAAAAACAGCAAAAACACAGATAAGCGTTTTGGGGTTGTATCCCTTCATCAGATAACTTATACAATGTTACAAACCACATTTAAAAGAAATAACAACCAATAATGTTTCAATATTGAGCTCTCTGCCTTTTTAAAGTGGGTTTAAGAAGTATTACTCCATTCAAACCGGGGGATCTATCTGCCCTTAGCTCAATAATCCATTTAGTTTCATTAAAGTCAGTTAGTTTCATTATATCTCTACCCCTAGCATTTAATTCCACAACGTGTAAGACCATAAAGACAAATGTATGTCCAGCATTGCTCGCAATATGTTGATATAAAGCATTATGAATATTGCCTATATGTATTGCTGATAAATGCTTCAAAATTATTTATTTTAAATGGCAGTTGGTCTTGCCTACATAAAATGAACAACAGTCTCTGCACTGAGCCAAATATATAACATTATAGGTTTGACAGTTAGCATACTGTTTAAAAGAATAACATTTGCCAGTTACAGGGTGAACAAATAAATTATGCCTCACAATATAAGGATATGCCTTGCAATGCCTATATGCAAATGTACCTTGTCACTGAGATTGTGTTGTTGTAACCATATTCTGTTCATTACAAAGTAAATCCTTCAAATTCTTATTGCGTTTAACTAAAAGAAGGTGTTACTCACATTATATTCTTAAGCTTCTCATCCGTTAGCATGATTTTCCAATTACGTCTAATAATGTTGCAGATACGCCTTATATTATTACCATACATCAAAACCACATGCAAGTTATCATCCTTATTATTGTTAATAGCTTGTTGTCTCATTGTTCCTATGCTTGCATCAGAAAACCATGGCTTGGCTTTAGTTGACCTATCCTTTTTACCACCATAAACAATTTGTTCAGTAACTTCTCTTCTATATGCTCTGTTTCTAAAATTTGTGATTAAACATTCAGACTCTTCTTCTTCCCCAGTGCAAAGTTTGGAAGCCCTGTAAACTTGTCCCTTCACAATGTTCTTAAATGGGTGTCTTGGGTCCATGCTATCAAAAGCCAAAAGGCTGTTTTTCCAACAGCCTTTTCTGTACATGGAAGTTTGTTTAAAATCATCCTGCCCTTTACTCAGTTGCTCGTCCAGATATCAATCACAATATCTGAACATGATATACTGAACCTTCAAAAGTCAGTGGTGGATTCCAAATAAGTGACAAATGAGTGTAATTCATTATGTGTACCTTTCCATAATATAAATACATCATCCACAGATCTTACATAGTATCCCAGATGTTCCTTCCAATTATGTGTAATATTAAAAAAAACAGTGTCCT
This sequence comes from Protopterus annectens, assembly GCF_019279795.1. Classification (NCBI taxonomy): domain Eukaryota; kingdom Metazoa; phylum Chordata; order Ceratodontiformes; family Protopteridae; genus Protopterus; species Protopterus annectens. The sequence continues at coordinate 598,442,765 of NC_056734.1, read as the reverse complement.
CCCAGTATGCCAAAACCAGGTTCACATATGAGTTTGCACAAGGCGTCCCCATAGAGATACCTTTCTTTTGTGGATAGTAGCAGCCTTGATATAAATAAATATTATTATCCAATATAAGTCTAATCAAAATACAGACTGTTACTATTTTAAGTCATATAGCAAGCTGGACCTCTGGTGACGAGTGCCTCATTTTGTTTTGCATCAATAGTAGACTAGTGAAAGGTTGAGCCTTCAAAATGAACCTTACCCTTTACTTATAATGGTTCAGGTTTGGGACAGTCTGCTGATATTATTTATACAATACATTTTAAAAGGTAAATGTTCTAAATGTACTGCTTCCACTTGCATTCACAATTTGTCTCCACTATCTATCAAGTCTTTGAAATGCTCTGATACTTGATAACTGCATGTTCATTTTTTTAAGAAGGGGACATCATTACTTCTGTTACTTTTCCAAAGTAGGTAGTCTACATACACTTCCTCGCACCTTTTCTGGTACGATATTCTTGAAAAGTTCTTATTTCTATTTTTTTTTTATTTTCACAGATAGAATGCAGTTAATTTTTGTCAATTCCAAATATTTGTTAAAGACATCTAAATAACTTTTTGCACTGTTCACCTACACTATCAAATATTTTCAACATGGAGAGGGCTAACACAGAATATGCATGAGAAAACATTTCTTTGTGGATCACAGTTTATAAGAAAGCTTGTTTATCCATTCATTTCTGTTTGTTGATTGACTAATATATCTAATTTTTCTGTGTCTTCCCAAATTAGGTCTTTCAAGGCTTTTCACATGCAATGTATCTGTTTCCCTTTCATAAGGTTTATAGTTTAGCTGTATCCAATCCAGACTCCTTGGTAGTACAGAGACTTCACAGATTGTTTTGGATAGATTTTCAAGCAGAAGCAAGTAGAAACCATAGTAGTGTACAGTGAGATTAGGCTACATATGTAGCAATTGGTGCATTAAATAGTTACCCATTTCGAAACACCAACAACTACTACAATAAATAGGCAGGTTACCATATTCATAAAATATGTGCTTCAGGGTACCATGGTCTAGTATATTACAGTCTATAATATTATATCAAAACTGTACTTCTCTAGACTTAATTGCTGGGCTGCAGCTAAATGGGCATTTACATCTTGAATGTACAAAGCACCTGGATGCAGCCAGAGAAACTGAAAGCACTGCAGTTCTTAAAAAATATTCTTTCATTTTAAACTGTAGTGAACTGCTTGCTACACTTGTTGCAGGAAGCTACTATAGTCAATGTAACATATGGCTTTCTAAGCACTTCAGATGTTCTTCATATTGATCAATGTTGTAGATTTAGCTATATGGGTTATAGTCTACCAAAGATATAACAACTGTTCAGCTTGGAGCTCTTTAAGTCACCCTCCAAGCACCCAAACTGCCAAACAGCTCAAGATGGGCTGATCAAAATACAAGTTTTAGTGTGAAGCCCTTCAGAGTTTTACCACCAACGATGAGTATGCTCCACTGAAGCTTTTGAGGATCAACAGTTGACTTCTGCTTTCCTTTGCAGATAAGTTCCCTTTGGGGGGAAAAAACTTTCATTTTCTTATATTTACTGTTGTTTTATTATGTTCATCTTCAGGAAAGTTATTTTAAAGCTAAGAGTGTTGTGTTTTAACAGAGTCTCTCAAGACTGTAACATGCTTTTAAACAGAGCACTCTTTTTTTCTGTCAGTTTTAAAATAGTTTAAACTAATAACATATTTTCAGTGGAGAATTTCTGTTTAATTTTCTGTTATTGGGCTGCCAAAGTGAAAGTGCTTTTCACTGTCTTTTCTTGACAAAAAAGTAACTTCTGAGAACTGTAGTTTTATCAGAATATTCTGTTTGTCTTCCCTGGGAAAGAGGCACTGCTTTTGGCTTAATCATGGAACAGATTCTCGGTCACACAGTTGGTCTGAAAGCACAGCAGTTTCAGCCACAAAAAGAAAAAGTTAGGCAAGCAGCCTTTGCCATAGCAGAGTCAGCCACAGGTGGGCGACTCTGCTGTGGCCATTTATTGAACCTCAGTCCACTCATCTTTTACCCCAAATCTCCCTGGTGTAGCACCTACAGCCACTATGGACTGGGGGTGGGACATGTCTTCTGCCGCTGTTGGAGTCTCCTCAGTGGGTAAGGGAGAGATACTCTTATTAGTTCTGGAAGAGAGAAAGGAAAAGGTTTCCCTGTTATATCAGAATGCTGTGCCCATCCCTGGAGAAGTAGCACTGCTGTTAGTAATACAGTCGGCCTTGTTTTTTCTTATCAAAAAGAAACAGAAAACCAAGCATGTATCTACTTCTCCTCAAATTTCTTTGGATGGCAGTAGTTTACTGGAACTTGCTCAAGGTTTAATTCAGGCTGTTGATCCTTCCTGTGGAGTAGATTCTGATAAAAGAAAGATGGATGTCTCTTTTACCAAAGAGAAATGAAATTCTTAATCTGAACAAGAGGTTCCATGGACAGATTCACGTCTTTGTCCTCAGATTTCTGATTCAGACTCTGAGGAGAACTCAGTTTCTGATTCTTCCTGTGTGGGGGGGTTCTTTCCCTGAGACTATTGCCAGTATGTCTTAGTGTTTTCAATGGGAGAACACTGAGGTTTCTCACTGCCTCAGAAAATAATATGAGTTGTTATAGAAGGATTTTCCAGAACATACACTCATTCTTCCTTCACTGTCCTGTCCTGTCTGCTTTAGAGCATGTGTGTCTTACTGCCTGCAGTTTTCGTGATAGCCAGCCAACTGTCCCTAAAAAGGCTAATATGCAGTATAAAGTTCCTCAGTCTTTTAAATGTTTATACACTATTTCTAAACCTGATACTGCAGCTTTAGCTTTAGTTGACTTCTCTGCTGCTAAGCATTTAGTTAGTTCCTGTCTTACTCTGTCTAATAAGGATGGGAAAATTTATTGATATATGAGAAAAAAAGTGAATACTGCAACTTTAATTTTCAGAGTGTAAACTTGTAAGACTCATATGTTGACATTTCTTCTGACATACTGTGAAAGTGTGAGGAAAGTTTTATCTACAGTTTCTTTTTGTGAAGAAAACAGTGCTATAAATTGCATACCATATTCTGTTACACAGGTCACTATTCATTGTTTGCAGTGTGTGTATGATTCTGTTGATACTTCTTTCAGTGATATGGCCACTGGTACTGCTTTAAGGAGTTTTGTTTGGCTGCATTCTCAGAACCTTTCAGATGATTTAAAAAATGAGATTTTAAATTCTCCCGGAGACAGAGTTTTAGTGTTTGACCCTAGGCTACAGAGGTGATAAAAATGTGATGAAAGGGGATGTTGATCCAGGTAATCTTTAAGATTTTTCAGGCCTCCATTTACAAATTGTCCAAGAGATTGTCTTTCTCCTCATGCAGTTTTGGTAATGTGCAGAATAAACAGTCTCAACAGAATTCAGGTAGACGTTTAAGAAGACGTGGCAAGGGAGTTCCAAATAGAAGCCTCAAACCTCCTAAGACCAAAGTCAGTCCAAGTCTTGATGACTATTCAAGAGACATTGTGACCCCCCCCCTCCCACCCTTGCACCTACTCCCTTCCAGAAAGTCTGATTACCCATTTTTCTCTTTATCAACAGATTACTTCAAACAGATGGGTTCTGAGAATCATTCAGCAGTGTCACAGATGGCATTGGGAGGAAATTCCTCCTTTCCAAGGGGTTGTTTCTCATCCTACAGATCAGACTCTTTTGTTTCCTCCTGTTCTTCATCATATGCTGTCCTAAGCAGTGATCAAACAACTTCTTCCTTCCAAGGCAGAGAAGGAGTTTTATTCAAGGATGTTCTTAGTGCCAAAAAAGAAAATGCTTGGTGACCAGTTCTGGATCTTTCTTTCCTAAACCTGTTTGTGAAAGTGCCCAAATTCAAAATGATGTCACTTCACAACCTGTTGCCTCTTCTTCCTCTTTCAAGCTTCCTGATAACACAAGACTTAAAAGATGCTTCTCATCACATCCCTATTCATCCAGACTTCAGGTGTTTCTTAAGGTTTTGTGTGTCTGGATCACATTTACTGTTCTCTGCCTTACCATTTGGACTATCCACTGCACCAAGAGTGTTCACAAAGTAACTAGCTCCAATTATAGCTCCTTGCAGGCTACAGGGTATTCACATTTTCCATATTTGGATAACTTGCTTATCTTTGCAGTGTCTTTTTCAAAATATCAGGCATCTCTCTTGGATGAAAGATCTCTTGCACAAGCTAAGATTCCAAGAGAACATTCAAAAGTCATTCTTGACTCCCTCACATAGGATTGTGTTCCTGGGATGTCAGCTAGACACATCAATTCAAAGAGCTTTTCTTCCACTGAAAAACAATTAGATCTTTATCTAGATCTATTTCTAAGGGTTTTCACTCAGACTTCAGTTACTGTGAGGGAATACCTCAGGATTTTTGCTCTCATGGCAATTATGATTCTCGTGATACCTCTGGCAAGACTCCACACTCCCTTTCAACTTTGTGGGTCTTTTATTTAGCAACCTACTCCTCATGAGTGAAAGGGCCTGAAAAAGTTGAAGACTTCAATGTACAATTCTAATGCTTCTGTGTTGCTTTAGATGTGTGGTCCTTCTTTTGCATATACTGGAATATTTTGTTTAATGTAGTGTGACTTACACTCTTAATATTTGTATTTTATAGCAGACAAATGAAGTGAGCACAACTTTGTTTCAGTGTGGAACACGTGTAACTTTGACTTGCTATTATTAGCTAGAGCAGACAAGCTGAACAGCTGTTTTGTTTCCATTTTCAAAATGCAGCAGTGCATTTTCACCATAAAATCATAGCAGGTTGCAGTAAAAAGACAAGCCTGCTGCACGTTCTGTATAAGAGCAGATAAAGAATTTTTATCAGAAATTGAAGAAATGTAATGGAGAGAAAAGGTACTTGACCAGCAGAAGGTCTGGGTTCAGAAGGGCACCCAAAATGTTACAGATGATAGTGAGAGCAGCAGATATCCTTTTTATTTTAACCAGCACCAGACACGAAAGAATATTTCTTCCACATCTTTGTATGTTTTTTGTCTAATCTGATCTGGTTTGTCTGCTTTGCAGGTGTTGGGGTTATGCCTTTTGAGTCTATAAACTAATAGTTGTCTACTTTGGATCTGCTGTCAAATAATTTTGTAAAATAGGTAATAGGTTATATTTTTGTGGAAAATTATAAATTTGTACAACTCCTCCAGTTAAACCTATCCTAACTGTTTAACCTGCCACAATCAAGCTATAGAATATGCTTCCACATTCCTCTACTAATTCTTCTCTTCTTATTCTCTAACATTACATACTACCAACAACACTTTTCCACTATTTACACATCTCCCACCATTCCTACTCCCTCACAACACCACACAACAATCATACACTTTGATATAGCACCTAGCCTATTCAACACCACCAAAACAGAATTATCCATATTCAAATACTTACAAAAACATGCTTCATCCTACAAACATTCCAAACTATTACTCAAGTACCAATACTCACAGATAACCTTAAAATCAACAATAAAACTTAGTGGAGATGTCCATCCAAACCCAAGCAACAAAATCATGCCATGCCACTCCACCAAATAGCAAATACTAACATTAACCTTTCCAGTATAAAATCAGACCTATTACTCCTAAATATGAAACTTAGGAGCCTATCAAACAAAATTCACAAATTTCATGCATCCCTCTCTCTCTACACCCCAGACATTGTTATCTTAACAGAAACATGGCTAAACCCTGCAACAAATAATAATGAGATTCTACCCCAAGGCTGCAATATCCATAGACTAGACAGACTTAATAAACATGGAGTAGGGATAACTATAATTTACAAGAACACACTAAAGCTAGAATATCTGGACCCCAAACCAACAAAACAAAATAATCCTGAGATACTATTCACAAGACTAGAATTATATCCCAACAAATGTATAATAGTAATAGCAATTTACACCCCTCCTGGCAATGACCCTACCCTTATTGATGACTTCCTCATTGGTCATCCATATCCTTCTCTCAGGAAACCATTGTCATGAGAGACTTCAACTTAGACTGGATAACTTGCACCTCAGATAATCCCAAAAACTTCATAAACTTGTATGAATTCCCACAGCTAATAAATTCCCCAACTTGAGTAGACCAAAAAAACAACAGACAATCAATACTGGATTGGACATTAACCATTACACCATCACTCATCAGTCAATCAGGATGTGTAACAGATAGCATAAGTGACCATCTACCCACCTACATCCTCAGACAAAACTTACACTTCCCCAGAAGTACTACACACAGACAAATTTGCAACAAGAAAAACTTCTCTCCTCAGACTTTTATATCAGCCTTACAACACAGTGACTAGCACTGCCTGTCAACACTCCCATTAGAAGCTGCAGTATCATACTTCAGTGATACTTTCCTGGAAATATTAAATAGCCAAGCTCCTTTTAGAAGTATTAGAATAAAAACAAACTGTGCCCCCTGGCTCTTCAAAGAAACAAAACTCCTCAGAACTATAGACAAAGTCTGGGCACAATATCAGTCCAACAAAAATCCAACCACACTAAACTATTACCAGCAACTAAGAAACCAATCCAAAAAATGGATAAAATGACAAAAAATCTTTATAGCTACCCAGCAGAAGTACCAAAACAACCCAAAACAATTTCTGGTCAACCATAAATCAACTATTATACCCTGGCCAATCTACAAACACAACTGCCTCCACCACAAATTCAAAGGATAGTATACCCACTCATTTCAACACCTATTCACCAACTCCATACAAAACATAACAAAAACAAATAACAACACAGCACTAACAATCCCATGTCAGTCTAACAGAGAATCTAACAACTTTTCCTTAAAGCACATTCAAACTATAAAAAAAATTCATCACAAACTTAAACCTACCACCCTTGCTGCCAAACAAACTACCCACTGAATATCTTGCTAGCTGCTGATGTCATAGCCTACCCATTTTCCATATTGATCAACTGATCCATAACTGAGCCCCACATTCCCAAAATCTGGGAGATATCCTACATAATACCCCTTCATAAAGGAGGAACCTGTACAGACCTTTCTTACTTCAGACCAATTGTAATTCTTTCATCCCTATCTAAAATTTTAGAAAAATGCATTCACTCTCAACTTATGATTTACATACTTTCAATAATCTTCTAATTAATACATAACATGGCTGCCAACCAAATCACAGCACCACCACAGCTTTACAGACACCATTAACCAACTCAGAAATAAAGGACAATTAGTCTCCTCAGTATTCCTAGACATGTCAAAGGCCTTTGACACCATCTCCCACCAGAAACTTTTACACCAACTCCAGACCCTACAACTAAGCCATTCTGCCCTACAGTGGTTTCACAACTACCTTTCAGATGTACATCAAGCTGTAATATAGAAAAATGAATTCTCCCCTACATTACTTGTTACATTAGGTGTACCTCAGAGCACAATTCTAGGTCTACTTCTATTCAATATCTTCACTAACAAGCTCTACACAGCTACTGACCTAGCCACAATCATACAATACGCTGATGACTCCACACTCATCTGTGCAACCCCCTCACACACTAAACTCCAAGAAATAACACAGCTCTCATTCTTGGCAGTAGAATCTTGACTTGCTACCTCCCAACTTATACTGAATCCCAGTAAGACAACATTACTGAACTTCTGAAATATCAAGTCCACTGACCACCTCTCTCTATTGGGAGGGTGGCCTAATGGTTAAGGTATTTGCCTTGCAAGCACAAGGTACAGGGTTTGAGCCTCACAAGGGATAATTGGCTAGGCTTAAAATGGCTCGCAAGGGCAGTTACCTTAGTACTAATCTATGAACCTATGAACCTGTAATATACTCTTGTAACAACACAAAAATCGAACCAGTGTCAAACTGCAAGTTACTTGGCATCGCAATTGACAATAACATGAAATTTGATAAACATCTATCAACTACTATAATGTCCACACAAAACTAGGCTCACTCTACAGATCAAAACCATAGCTCACTGACTTCACTAGACAATTTATTACTGGGACCCATTTACTATCTCCCCTCCTCTATGCCTCTGCTATCTTCACTAACTTAAAGAAAACTGATCTAGGAAGACTAGAAGCTTGCTATAACAAGCTTGCTAGATTTGCTAGCAACTCTCCATATAGAGCACATCATTGTAATGCCTTACAGCATTTAAACTGGCTGGAACTACCTAAACTCTTAATCCTCACCCACCTGATAACAGCCCACAGAATAGTATATCAATTCAAAAAGTGTATATCTCTCCAAAATCTACTTTAACCCAAATTCAATACAAAGCAACTTAGATCTTCTGACAAGCTTCTGCTACAAGTCACAAGAGCTAACAACTTCTGTGGTGATTCTCTTTACTCCACTCGTACCTCCAGAACATGGAATCTGACCCCACAACATATACTAAGTACAACTAACCCTCAACAATTTAAATCACTACTTAAGCCCCACTTATCTAAGAACCGGCTTTGCTCTTGCCTAAATCCTGGCTGACCTGTGTCTCCACCCTAGTCTCCAGAATGCATCCCTATCAACATACTCAAAATGACTAGGCTAAACTTTCATCTCCTACTTCTACACTTAACCACTAACACATACTCTTATCTATTCATATATAAAACCCAAGCTATGGTTAACAAAATTACATTTTTTCTCAATTGTGGTTATATTTTCTCTAAATATTATGATTTTTCTTGTTGAAAATTGTAACCATTATTATAGCTATATATCTTTTTCTTTTTAACATTTTGAAACTAATATTATAGCTAAATATGTTTTTATTATCATCATGTCCTAGACTATGCTTGTAATAATTTCAGCTGTTATTATTCTCTGTATCTTGCGGGGCTTTTCCCCTGGGGCCATCACTGAAAATTTGTCTTAAACCCAGTTAGACTATCCCGGTAAACAAACATAAAATAAATAAATACAACAAATAAATTTCTCTATCAAGGTTCATTTATGAGTCATTTTAACATGTCTGCCCATGGATCCTTTTTTTTTTTTCAACACAGTTGGCAAAATGTTCTTGAAAGGGGTTTTGGTCCCTCCTTGGGATCTTAGTTTTGTATAAGAGAAACTAAGATGTGCTCCATTTGAACCACCTAATCTGGCTGACTTGAGCTTCTTAAGATGTTTTCAAAGACAAATTACCTCCTACTAAGTGATGGTATAAGACGTTTCAAAGCATCCTCAAATGCAGATAACATGGACTCCTATGCAGAGTTGTACAACAATGCTATGTATAACCACTTTATCAGCTGAACAGAATCACCTGTACCTGACCGGATTAAAACCAGGTCTTGCCAAAAAAACAAGCCACCCTGGTGGACCCCCCTAATATAAACAGGCTATACAAAAAAAGAAACTAATGTTCAAGAACAAGAGGGAACTGGCTCAGCAGAGAAAGAAATCCCTTTCTAGCTTAAACAAACAAATTAGAGATCCTATCAAGTCCTCCAAAGCTAATTACAATGCAAAAATAGCCTCTGTAACTGAGTATAACCACAAAGCATTCTTTAACTATGTCTGAAATCTAAAAGGAAATACTCAGCTATGTGCTGAACTGGTTGCGGATGGCACCACCCATATTAAACTGGAGGCAGTAGCCAACCTACTAGTTGACAGAACTGGAGCAAACTTCACTCCCTTTCCACTCCATTCATACCCCAAAGTATACCTGTCAGCTAAAGAGATACTGAATATTATGTGCATATTGTTTATTTGTATTGTAATCATTTTCATATTTCTCTAAATATCACAACATTCAGGTAGCGCAGACAGAACTGCATAGCCTCACATGAAAGCTCTTTGCAACAGTTTCTGTAATAAAGATAAGAAAGAGCTACTAAGCTACTATGCAGAAACATAACACCTTGCCTCCTGTTGATGGAAGAATTTTTTTCTATGGTTCCCAAGTAACTCTGTAGGACTTTCTTGAGGAGGTGCCAAATGATGGAATACCCAGAACACATATTGCTCCATTTACACTGAGGATAAAGCAGTAAGAAAAGTGAATGAAAGAATGAAGATACAGTAGTTTTGATTTTTTCTTGACTCTCTCTCTCTCTCTCTCTCTATATGTGTATATATATATATATATATATATATATATATATATATATATATATAGGGGATCCATACAGATCCCTGAATGGCAACATCATCGAAATAGATTTGGGTGGGCATACTTGCGCGAAAGTGCTTTTCACCGAAGAAGCACTTTTGTGTAAGTATGCCTGTTGCAGAGATCGCACTACAGTGGGGATAAGGGAAAATTCCTTTTTCCCCACTTTAGTGTGACCTCAGAGTGAAAATATTAAAGTAGGGGGGATGTGGGGGTTGTAGGAGGGCTTGCCCCCTGCAAAAAAGTAAATGTAATGTATTTTTTTAACATACTTTAATGAAAGCTTTTTTTCGGTGAAAGCACTTTCGTTAAAGTGTGTTCGGTGATTGTGGATTCAGCCTATTGAACTCTCGTTCAATAGTCCTAGATCCATATATATCTATATATCCATATATATATATATATATATATATATATATATATATATATATATATATATATACACACACACACACACACACACACACACACACACACACACACACACACACACACACACACACACATATTTTTTCCATTTTTTCATGGTAGTGAAGGCTCACAGATAACCTTACATCTAATAACACCCTTAATTTTTATCATCCTATCTGCTGCTTCATCGCAAATTAACTAAATATTCAGCAATAAGTGACTGATGATACATAGTCAAAACAAAATTTCTCCACCCACAAAGAATCGAAACCCCCCCCCCCCCCACTAAAAACAGATTTTTTGCAGAGTGGCATGCCCCCCCCCCTGCACCCTCCACATCCTTTGTTAATTATATATACCAAATTTAAGATTGCATTATAATTACAAAAGAGCATATGCCCCGAACCCACTGTATCATGATATCATAGTGAAAAAGCCAGTCATTTTTGATCACCTGATTTTTGATCAGCTGTACTGGCTTTTTTACTCGCTGATGAAAAGCCACATTGACAAAAGATAGTGTACTCCTCATCCATTACCTTTATACCTAAGCAGAGCCACATATCCATACCACATGACTACAGCTTCTGTCTACACTTCCTGAAGCACTGGCCATTGCCTAAGCACAATGTGATTGCCAGTTTTTATAACTGCCATCCCATTCTTTCTAAAATAGTGTTGCTTATCATTATATCAGGTCTATATTAGATTTTCGAAAATTTCGTAGAGCGAATCACTATAGGTCGGCACCTAGTAATTGATCTACAAAATAATTGAAACTCTAAAAAAATAAATAAAAACACAGAAACATAAAGTAAAAGGTGTAGGTTGCGTCCCCCCCACATCCCCCGCTAGTTAAATATACCAACTCCGAGATCGCACTTCAGTGCAATACAGTGTGGAAATGGAAGATTTTCATTTCCTACACTGTAGAGTGATCTCGGAGTTGGTATATTTAAGTAGCGGGGGGTGTGGGGGTGCAAGAGGGCTTGCCCCCCTGCCTACACCCTTTACTTTATGTTTCTGTGTTTTTACTTTTTTATTTTTTTAGATTTTTGATTATTTCGTAGATCGATCACTAGGTGTCGACCTATACTGAATCACTCTACGAAATCTTTGAAAATATAAAATAGACCCCATTATATCACAGTAACATTGTTCTGTAATGAAGCACAACAAATCCATATCTTTATCTCCAACCAGGCTGAATTTTAATGAGCAAATCACTAAAGGGGCATTGCTTTCTTCCATTCTGATTTCTGCTTAGATAATAATCTGTAATTGCCTTCGTCTGGACAGTTGGATACTACTTATTCCTAGGTCAGCACAGAACAATTGCCATTTTACTACCGCCCTCAAAATTCTTGAAAAAAGCTTTCCATCACTAAATCTTAAATCACTTCATAACAATAAGCTATTATTTCCTACTGAATGCAGTTTCAGATCAAACCATGACATGGAAACATTCCTCATAACCTTAATAATCATATGTGGGAGAAACTCAACAGTAATGTCTTTTCAAGATCCGTATATCTAGACATGCCAGCATGGTTGGTCACAGCATACTTTTAACCTACCTTTCATAAATAAATTTGTTGGTTTCAGTGTTAGTTTGGTTCATGAGATACTTAACGAATAGAAATTAATCTGTCACATAGTTTAACAGTATATCCCCATTCCTAATAATGTTATTACATATGTCCTAGGGATTCTTCCTAGGGCTGTTAATATTATTTGTCAGCACAATGTCAGATCCTGACAGGTACCAGAAATCATCAAAACACAGAGGTCATAATGCTGTACTTTGCTCCACACTCCATTTTCATAATTCAAAAATCACTTAAACAGTCGTTAACATCATCCAGTCATAACTAAACAAATCTCAGCTAAAATTGAACTCAAAAAAGTCTAGTCTCAACCTGTTCGACACTGGTCAAATTCCCCCACCTACTCCCCCCTGTTACTATAGTCTGTAGTGTCAGTCTCACTGACACTTGTCCCTACTTTTACTTCCACCTGTTAATATAACCTGTAGTGTCAGTCTCTCACTGGTACTTTTACTTCCCCGTTACTATAACCTGTAGTGTCAGTCTCTCACTGGTACTTTTACTTCCCCCTGTTACTATAACCTGTAGTGTCAGTCTCTCACTGGTACTTTTACTTCCCCCATTACTATAACCTGCAGTGTCAGTCTCTCATTGGTACTTGTCTTAACTTTTACTTCCCCCTGTTACTATAAATTGTAGTGTCAGTCTCTCACTGGTATTTATACTTCCCCCTGTTACTATAACCTGTAGTGTCAGTCTCTCACTGGTACTTTTACTTCCCCCTGTTAATATAACCTGTAGTGTCAGTCTCTCACTGGTATTTTTACTTCCCCCTGTTACTATAACCTGTAGTGTCAGTCTCTCACTGGTATTTTTACTTTCCCCTGTTACTATAACCTGCAGTGTCAGTCTCTCACTGGTACTTTTACTTCCCCCATTACTATAACCTGTAGTGTCAGTCTTTCACTGGTACTTTTACTTCCACCTGTTAATATAACCTGTAGTGTCAGTCTCTCACTGGTATTTTCACTTTCTCCTGTTACTATAACCTGTAGTGTCAGTCTCTCACTGGTACTTTTACTTCCCCCGTTACTATAACCTGTAGTGTCAGTCTCTCACTGTTACTTTTACTTCCCCATTACTATAACCTGTAGTGTCAGTCTCTCACTGTTACTTTTACTTCCCCATTACTATAACCTGTAGTGTCAGTCTCTCACTGGTATTTTTACTTTCCCCTGTTACTATAACCTGTAGTGTCAGTCTTTCACTGGTATTTTTATTTTCCCCTGTTACTATAACCTGTAGTGACAGTCTCTCACTGGTACTTTTACTTCCCCCGTTACTATAACCTGTAGTGTCAGTCTCTCACTGTTACTTTTACTTCCCCATTACTATAACCTGTAGTGTCAGTCTCTCAGTGGTACTTGTCCCTACTTTTACTTCCCCCTGTTACTATAACCTGTAGTGTCAGTCTCTCACTGTTACTTTTACTTCCCCATTACTATAACCTGTAGTGTCAGTCTCTCACTGGTACTTTTACTTCCCCCTGTTACTATAACCTGTAGTGTCAGTCTCTCACTGGTACTTTTACTTCCCCCATTACTATAACCTGTAGTGTCAGTCTCTCAGTGGTACTTGTCCCTACTTTTACTTCCCCCGTTACTATAACCTGTAGTGTCAGTCTCTCACTGTTACTTTTACGTCCCCGTTACTATAACCTGTAGTGTCAGTCTCTCACTGGTACTTGTCCCTACTTTTACTTCCCCCTGTTACTATAACCTATAGTATCAGGAAAATATTCATCAGAGGTGCAACTGAATGCTGCTGATACCCGATAAAATATATTTGCACAAGATTACTGAATTAGATTCTTTTTGAAATATTTCTCCACAATATCTGTGTTCCGAGTGCTAAATTTATGCCAGATGCAGTGACTCTGCTCACTTCTAAAATCCCAAAAGAATGTAAAAAAAAAATTGTCATTCATGCTTAATGATAAAAAGATTTAGTGCTTACATCTTCAAAATATATAAGACTTTATCAGAATGTAATCTAAACAAGGAAATTCAACTGCTAAAGATATAAAATATAGTAATAATGCTTAGAGTCACACGATAGTAAATACTCCAATGAACAAAATATAAACCATCCATAGAGTTACACAAAATAAGGAACATCATAGAAATATCAAATCAATTTTGAAATGTTTTATTTGATACAGTTTAAAGCATTTCTATAATTTTGCTGCCCTTAATCTTAAAATACCAGTAATAGAAATACTCTGGGATTCATAAAGGTTACCACTTAGTGTACACTTTCCGTATTCAAGAACATCTCTTCCATATTGCTTGTGTTGTCTATTCACTCATAAATATTGTACTAAATGTGCACTTACTGCTAACCTTTATGAATCCCTTATGTTTTATATATTGTTTTTAGCAGCTGGATTAGTTTTTGGCATTATAATATTGTCAAGTAGATATTCTAGCTTCAAGAGTTCTTGATCTCTCTGAATGATGTGGGTACATTTAGAGTTCTTGATCTCTCTGAATGATGTGGATACATTTATTATTGTTTATAAAAGTGGAGGGTACGAACATTAACTTTGCTGCATTAATTTTACCTAAGAGTACGTTGACTTTAGAAATTACTGGAATTACATGTGCTGAGACTTTTTTTATTTTTTTATTTTTTTATTAAAGTGGTGGCTTATTGGTAGTTGGTGTCAAAGTTAGACCTATGCTTAATATACGGAGAACATCTCCCTAATCATCCACAAGGTCATTTGCTTTTGCTTTTTTTTCTGGCTACCACAATTTTAGGATCACTGCAGAGCAGCCTAGACAGATCCTCAAACTACCTAAAGGTTCTTAGAAAAGACTCCATGAGGACATTAATGTTTTCTTCCATCAAAATGTGTTTGTCAGTAAATGTAAAGGTGAACACACCTATGCTCTGTCTCTTCGTGCCATCCAGCAGCCTGTGCATTCTAACCGCCAAACCTCCCATTATTATGACAGAGAAATATGGTGGCTGCCAAAAGATCAATTACTAGAAAATGGAAATCAAAATCTAAACCAACTATACTAGAAGTAGTGACTATAGTAATTAACAGAGACAAAGCTAATGGAATTGAAATCTTTAGGAAAAAGGTAGGACCAAACTACAAAGGAAAAATGGGAATTGTTGGGAACAATACATACATGGGAGGAATGAGGTTTAAAAGAAGGCAGGACTTAAATGAGCTATGTAATGTTTGACTGAAAATGATTGGGTAAATTATAAGTGATGTATATAAAAGAAGGCAGGACATAAATGAGCTACATAATGTTTGACTGAAAATTATTGGGTAGATTATAAGTGATGTATATAAAAGAAGGCAGGACTTAAATGAGCTATGTAATGCTTGACTGAAAATGACTGGGTAGATTTTAAGTGATGTATAACGTTTGCAACTGGGAATGTGCCAGTGCGGTTTGTGATGTAAAATTATTGCAACTAAGACTGTGTCAGTATGGTTTGTTTTCATTTTTATAAATGTTTAATTGCCTAGGTTGTAAGTGATAGTTTAATAAAGATGTTTCTTGTTCTAAAAAAGGGCAGAAATTGCACAATTTATATAATATAGCTTAGGTTATATGACATATAGCAATATATGTGAAGTATAATATTTGTAAACATGAACTTGCTAATATAATTTAATTACTTTTATATAAATGTAAATTTGCCTATTCGATAAAGGTGTTAAAAAAAGAAATGCAAACATTGTGCATCCTTGCCCCCACCCCCCACCCAAAAAAGAAAGTAACTTTCAGGTAATCACTCAAATTTATTAGCATTTCAGAAACAGAATCTTTATACAGAAACTTGACCAACAGTAAGAAATTCCATCAAGATCCATTTTTCTTAAAATAGGAAACATAGAACCAGTTACAGAAAACATTATTTTTATGTCAAAGACTATCCCAACTTCATCACCCTTTCCCCCAACTTTTTGATACAGGATACTAGTCCATCAATTTTTTCTTGGATCCCCTTGGTTCATCGAGTAGTACCTTACTGCAGTGCCCTATGTCTATCGTCAGGTCTGCCAGCCTTCTCTTATACCTCTAATTTCCCTGTATGATCTGTAGCCAGCACAAAGTCTAAGGGCATCCAGAGTGGGGGAGGGTGTCTGGCTGTCTCACCATCTGCAGGAGATTTTTCCATTTTATGTCCTACCCAACTTCATCCCCTCCCTATGGACTCTTGGCTGCATCTGGAGAGCAGACATGTGACTGAGATATGCTGATGTATCACCCCAGCTCTATGACAGCTTGATCAATGTTCCCACCCTAACCATTCAAAGGACAACACCCTTTCTTGACACATTCCTGGTCAAAATCAGGAATCATGTGGGAGAGCACCCTCAAGATTGTCCTGCCCCAACAGCTGTAATGCCCATCCCTCCCCTTGCTGCTCCATTAATAATCAAGCTCATGTCAGCTGGATTGTAGTCAGGACTTTGTCACTCTATGTTACCAGAGTGTCAGCATTTGTCTATGTCTTGTCTTGCCTACATATAATCTCATTGCCCTTACTACATTAAGGTAAGAAGTACTTTACCTCAGCTCTTTACTAACACTTGGGAAAGTGTAAATATTCAAATTTAAGATTGAGATGCATCTAATCTTGTCCATTTCTTTTGGCACCCCCTCCCTATTGGTAGAACTGCCAGCTGCTCTTTAGGTATAGAGGAACTACCTTTGCCATTGATGTCTATTTGTTTGCATGGATACAGCAATTCCATAGCTAATTTTTCTCCTCCTCATTTGTAGAACTCTGCTGGGAAACCATCTGGATCAGAAAATGTATGTGATCTAAGAAAATCAGTAGCTTGATTTTTCTCTGATATATCTAACTCTTTCTCTGATACTTCAAGGGATTCTTAATTTAATGAGTTAATTGTATTTTTAGTTAAATCACATAGGATGGATTCTGACTTTCATAATAAAGTAGGTTGGGAGAAAAAAATGTATTTTGCCATATTTTTATTATTTTTATATAAATTATTATGTGTTTTTTATCGGTGCCTTTGTGGCTTTTTTTCTTTCTCTTGGGATTGCTTTAGTTATGTTTTTGTATTTTGCTTGGATTCTTACTTGACCCCTAATAGGAATTTATCTTGGATTTACTGAACTCATCAACAGAGCCCAGTCTCTTTCCTGCCTAGTTTATTTTATTTGTCACCATTACACAGGATACTATAGATTCAACATAGCTTTTATGGATTCATTTTTCTTTATATAATAAGTCAATTTCAAGTGAAACTGCCTTGTGTTATTCCATTTGTTAACAGTTTCTGTATGTACGGCTGCAAGATCTCAACTTGCTGTTTCTCTAATTTCAGCTTTTGTCATCCTTTCCAAACATTCTTGGTGAATGAGAACAAAGTATAACCTACAGCCTTGATAATGCTGATCCCTAGAGAAAATAAATTGGAATTTCCAATATTAGCTCAGGAAATATCCTCCCAGCCTTTTGTCTCTGTCTAATATAGCTAGAGCTTTTAGATGATATTTTTTTCTATACTATGTCCCTGCCTCATATGCTTCCTAAGTAAGGTTAAAGAATCCTAGCATCATAATACAGTACTGATTATTAACATATGCTATGGAGACCCACTCTATTAAAAAAGTGTTAGGATAGATATTAGCTATTACCAAAACATGTTTAGTTGTGGACTTCCTCCCTGCTCTACTGGTGATAACAGTTTTTTGTATACGGCCTATATAATTTCTAAAATGGTATGCTACTCCCCTTCTTTCTCCTCCTGATTTATGGTCTAAGTATTCTAAATGGTATCCCTTATACCTTTACTTAACAGAAACTTTAATCTTTAGTTTAGCTTTTTTAATATATACTACATGACAATTCTCTCTGCTTAGTCTCTGAAATATCTTTTCCTTCTAATTGTGTTGGAGCTTTCTCAAATATTACAGCAGAAAAATATACACCTTTTTATCTTTGCTAATATCATCTTCTTTTACTGAACTTTAGCTCTGACCCACATAAATATATTGGAATCCATTCCTGGGCTAGATTCTCTATAACCATAGTTTCATTTCTCATTTACTGAAAAATGCCTATATCCAGGAAAGCTTATAAAGGTGGCCTAGCTTAACACTTCAATCAAACCCTCCCTTCTTGTGATACTAAAAACTAACCCTATTATCTCTTAAAACACTTGACTATAATCTGATCAAAATGTAATGCTCACAGAATCTAATATAACAGTTTAATTAACCTGCATTAATTAAATTGATACTATCTGCATGTAAAATTTATGGAACCAGTACTTTGCAAGCAACATCTTTGCTTTGTTTATTGTGTTCCACAACAATATGTTTTAAAATTTATCACACAGAAGCCATACATAGGGGCATGTGATGACACAGGTGTAACACTATTCCATTTCTCCCAGATCGCTAACTATTTCCTTCCCTATATAAATCACTGTCTGAATTTCAGTTGTAGTGCTAGGAGCAGGCAGAACAATTTTTTGGATCCAAGTTGTAAATCTGATGTTAATAAAACATCTATGAATTATTATCTAAATAACTGTAAACCTATATATAAATAATTGTAGGCCTATGTATGATGAGCGCTTCCGGCCTGCTTAATATTTTGTTTACACCTTTTATGTTTACTAATTAAAGTTTATTTTATTTATCTTATTGTTCCAATAGTTTTATTAGTTTATTAGTTTTTTGCCGTGGTGTAGTATTCAGGATTTCTTCTCATTTTGCTTCACTTCAACCTGAATCGCCTTCAGGGAGAGTTGGATTATATTTTGCAAATAATTGTAAAATGGTAGGAGTATCTGTTTAATCTGCTGATGTAAACAATGTATTTAAAAAAAAACATAAGCAAGTTTCAGTAGTTAACAACACATTCTCAAAGTGTTCAGTTAGTAAAACATGCTGAACATCTTTGCAAGGCCTTCATATTCATAAATGCACAGAATAAGTTATTGAACCATATAGCAGCAGTCAAGCTTTCCTTCCATCTGAATATTAAACCAATCACTATGTCATATAGGTATTTAAAATAATTGCACTATCCATACTGGTATGCATACTTAATTTTTTTATTTAAACACCTTTATTGAATCATCACTTATGACAGGCAAATCTATATTTATATAAGAGTAATCAAATTGTATTAAATTAAAATTAAACATTATACTTCACACATATTGCTATATATATCATATAACCTAAGCAACATTACATAAATTATTCAGTCCCTGCCCCTTTTTAGCCAAAATTACATTTATTAATGGATAAACTAGCCATGCTTAGATGGAGGATTGAAGATCATGAGGAGAACAGATCTCCTATCATACAGTCTTGGAGTATGATAAACCATATTACATAGCTGTATTTTACTAATAGTGGCTACATGCAAGCATGCAAAACCTCCCCATAGGAACTTAGTGCATGTTACAAAACAGATGTATTCTTATATAAAACTATTACATTGGTGTTAGAGAGTCAAATTAATAAAAACAAGAAAAGTGTTCAGGTCATCTATATATCAGCTAAACAGTATATCAAATGAGTATGTAATGGAGATCAAGGAGAGAATTAAGGGAGTTGACCTCATAGACAGAATGCCCAAAGAACTGTGGACAACATGTCGTGGTACTTTCTGGGAGGTGGCAACAGAAATATTCCAAATAGATGGACAAGAAAGCAAAAATGTCTCTGTGGAGACTAAACACGGTGAAAGAGACAAGGAGAATAAAATAAAATTGGAGATAGGGATAAATATGTCATATTGAATGCATAGTTTCTGAGAATAGTGAGATGAGATAAAGATGCATGCAAATAAACTGAAAATGTTAAAGAATGGAAAGACAAGAGAGCTCTTCAAAAGGATTGGTAATATTAAAAGGAACTTGCAGGCAAAAATAGCCAAGATAAAAGGCAAAGATGAGAGGTATTTTGCAGAAGCAGAAGATTTTGTGAAGATGTAACAGGAGTATTCAGAAGAACTCTAGAAGAAGGACTTTAACATCAGCGGTACCTATAAAGATATGTTTTCTGATCAAGACTTGGGCATCCTGGAAAGAGAAGTTAAATGGGCCCTTATAAAGCCTTGGAAATATCAAGGTTTCTGTAAGTGATGGAATTCTAGCCGAGTTGATTAAAATTCTGGAAAATGATGCTAGTAACAGTGTTGTACATATTATTCACCAAATTTGGAATATGCAGCCATGGACAGTAGGTTGGAAAAGGTAAATTTTTATTCTAGTACCAAAAGACGGCAATCCTAAAAATGCTTAAATTGTCAAACAATTGCAGTTGTTTCTAATACTACACAAACTTGGAAAGGTGAAAACCAACACAGAAAACATCCAAGAAGATTCCCACAAACATAGACTGAAAATCCAGTATTCAGGATCCAAGATAAAATTTATTGTGAGCGCTTTTCCCCACATAAAATACATGAACTTCTTCAGAGGGTCTGAAGAAGTTTGTGTATTTTATGTCGATGAAAGCGTTCACAATACATTTTATCTTGGAACCTGAATATTGGATTTTCAGTCTCTGATTGCGGGAACCTTCTTGGATTTTTTTTCTAATACTAATAGGATAATGATTGACAGTTTCCATGCTATTTTCCAGTACTATATGGACTGAAAACTATCAAACAGGCATGCTGATTTTATCACTTATCAAATTGCCAACATACCCCAGATAATTGATTAAGCAGGACAGTTCCACAGAATATTTAATTCTGTTTAAAAGCTACTCTAAAGCCACGGAATGAGTAGACCATAATGAACTGTGACAGTTTTTAGAGGAATGGTGATACCAGGTCATCTTATGTGCCTTCTGGGAAACGTGTTTACAGGCCAAGATGCAAAAGTTTTAACTGAGTATAGAATAACGTACTAGCTTAAAACTGGGAAGAAGTGTGACAAGGATGTTTATTGTTACCTTACTTATTTAATTTATATGCTGTCTATATAATGCAATGGTTAGAGGATTCAGATGATGGCATCAAAATGGCAACACTAACAGCTTCAGATATGCAGATGATGCCACAAAGATGAGTGAAAATGATGAGAAGTTGAGGAGCTTACCGATGAATACAAAAGTAAAAAATGATAAGCAGGATAATTGAATAAATAAATATAAAATTATTTCCTCTAACTACATCAGTCCCTTCTAAAGAGATAAAGATGACGTGGAGACACTAATAGATTTTATTTTCCAGGGCTCACATCCCTCTACAGATGGTGACTGCAGGCCTGAAATTGAAAGGCGCCTGCTTCTTTGGAGGAAAAATAGGATCAAAATAGATATGATATTAAAGGGCAACAAAGGTCCATATATTGAAATATATGTTTTTTTCCAGTAACAACATATGGCTGTAAGAGCTGGACTATATGTTGGAATATGCACTCGAAAATCAATATTTTTTGAACTGTGGTACTGAAACAAATTGATAATTCTGTACCTTGCAAGAAGATCCCATCAGTTAATACTTAAACAAATAAATGCAGACTGCATACTATAAACCATGCAAGTAAAACTAAAATTCAAATACTCTGGGCAAGTAATACAAAGTCATATTTCACTAGATAAGTCACTGATGCTGGGAAAGACCAAACACAAAAGAAAGGGGTGGCAGAAGTTAATATGGTTATACAGCATCTATCCATCAAGTGTTCTCAATGAAGTTCTTACTTATTCCACATCCTCATGTGTAGCCAACATCCTCTACAATGTTTACTAAGCAAAACAGAAGTAGACCACCAAGCCTTTGTTTTATGACATGCATACAGACACACGCACACAGACACACATACACACACACACACACACACACACACACACACACACACACACACACACACACACACACACACATATACACACTCTCACCATGCCATAGACCGTAAAAAAATATGTACCCTTCACAATATTTATTGTAACATGGTAAAAATATGCATTGCATCTCCACATATGAACAATATATTTAAAAAAATATATAAGTAATTTCAATTGTTACCAACACACTCCCAAATGGATCAGTTAGCAAAATATGCTGAACATCTTTGCAAGGCCTTCATATTCATTAGTATACATAATAAATTATGAACCACATAACAGCATGCAACTTTTCTTTACATCCGAACATTAGAACACCATTTATGTGCTTGTGTAAGCTAAACATAGTTGGTAGAAAAATATTATGGGAGAAACAGTGATACCCTATAATACTGTTTGTATACTAAGTGCCTACTATTTTGTTCAACTGTCAGTGCTAATGGTATTATTTTCGTAAGTATTCTTTCTGTGTACAGCTTTATAAGTTTTCTCCCTGGGCATCCAGTGAAAATGATGCCTGCTAAGTGGATCAGTAAACAAACGTGAGGAGATAGATGGGCAGACAGATTAATGATAGATAGATAGATAGATAGATAGATAGATAGATAGATAGATAGATAGACAGATAGATAGACAGATGGATAGATAGATGGACAGATATATATTTTTACCTTAAATTTCGACAGATATATATTTTTACCTTAAATTTCAGATTGTTGTTGATAGAATTCATTCATTGGCTATCACTGACTACCACTGCTGTGATGTACTCTATGGTACAGTGTTTTTATTTTAATTTTAATTTTTTATTTTATTTGCTGTCCCATATTATATTATAGACTTTTATAATGACAATGTCATTATTTATGAAGTGTTTCATTCATAATTGTAAATAGATGTGGCAAAAACTGCTAGAAATGATGGAACTACAGACATTTTAAAAGTTCCATAACAAGTAATGCAACAAACTAAATATTTACTTCAATTTTTGGGCATTCTTTTAAGGTGTGGAGGGAAAATGTATCCCTTATCCAGGCTGAAGAAGACATTCTTATAGCTGTTGACAGCATACATCATGGAACCTCTAGATATAAGTGGTGTTGTGCACGTGTGTGTGTGTGTGTGTGTGTGTGTGTGTGTGTGTGTGTGTGTGTGTGTGTGTGTGTGTGTGTGTGTGTGTGTGTGTGTGTGTGTGTGTGTGTGTGTGTGTGTGTGTGTGTGTGTGTGTGTTTGTGTGTGTGTGTGTGTGTGTGTGTGTGTGTGTGTGTGTGTGTGTGTGTGTGTGTGTGTGTGTGTGTGTGTGTGTGTGTGTTGGGGGGGAGGTTCAACACCTTGAGGAGTGTAAAGTCAATGAGGTTTCATCTGGAGGAATTGAACTGCCTGGTGCTAGATTCTACGATCACTGTTATACAGAGGAAATCCTGGCTGGTATGGTTTGTATTGTGCACATGACAGTGATTACCTTTTTCAAAATGATTTCTCTTTTCTATGTGGTTATCTGATCATGAAGTTGTTATCCATTTTTTAGTTTTAATTTGGAGACATGGGGGACTTGTGCCCCTGCAAATATCCCTTTTTATAAAATGTCCCATCAAGTTGAAGGTTTAGCTGTTTTTTTCTTCTTTCTCGTGCTTAAACACTCAATGATGTGTAACTTGACAAAGCATATTTGAAGCGGATATGGGTATGTGTGTGTATTTGCGTGCATGCAGATGTGTGTGTTTGTATGTGGGTGTGTTTATTATGGACATCCTTCTGCTTGATTCCACATATTGTATTTTTTCTGCTTCCCCTCCCCTTCAAAAGGATCAGCTGATAATACAGCAGGTAATAACTGACTTTTCTGTATTAAAGATGACAAAAATATTTATATTTTTATTTTCAAGTGTTAAAAATGAACCAGAGATTGGATACTTCCTAAGATCAGTATTAGAATTTCTGATATCTGATAGTGGTGGCTTAAGGTAAATGTCATGGTGTTTTTAGGTGCGTGGGACAAAACTGAGGTGAATGGAGATTTTTTTTAAGTTAATAAAATAAATTCACTTGAGATCAACAATTAATAATTTTCTTTCTTTTAAGATTTGACACTGGAAGATTGTTCTCTGCTTATGATCATCAAGGAGTCTGACTTAGGAAAGAACATTATAAGAACTAGTTTTGGAGTTATTAAAATTTGTGCAACAAAAATGTCCATCAAGAATTTAAAATAGTAGTTTTCTTACTATAGGAATGTGTTTTTTAGGAACTACTGTTAGCCGTATCACTTTAAACTAATCTGAGTTTGGATGAAGAAAGGAAATGTGGCGTGCAGACAGTAAGGGACTTTTATAATAGAGAAACTGGACATGCAGTTTGCACAGCATGTCTTGCTCTGACTCTACTGCACAGGGTCCTGGATTTCTTTCTCCACTAGCTCTATGTCACCATATTCTTCTTTAATGAGGACTAGAAGGCAAGATACATTATTAAGTAAGATGCCAAGAGAATGCCATGCCATCTCTTAGGTGCAGTAACATTGCCAACTACTATGGGACTGTAATGTAAAGTATGATGTTTTAGATGCAGTCATAACCAAAGCAGGAGTGTCTGAGATGCCTAAGTGAAGGCCCAGCAATGAAAAGTGATCATGTCGTTGTGCTGCTAAGACAAGGGAGAAAGACAATCATGTGATATTTCAAGAGAGGGTTGTACTAAATTGAAGGAGAATGTTCAATTTATTTCTAGAGATGGGATGCAAGCTGGTGAATAAGTAAGCTATGGAAAGGGATCAGGGACATAGAACTCAGGACCACAGGGAAGGGTTTGGGGAAAAGGTAAAAGAAGAGAAGGTTAGCATGGTTACATGCAAATGTAAGATTACTGATTGTGCTAAAACTGAGGGTATGCAAAAGGTGATGGGAAGGGAAGGGGAAGTAAAAGAAATACAATATATGGAAGCAAGCAGAATGATGCCATTTGGCATGAGGAAAACTGCAGTTTAAACCAAAAGGAAATTGGAAAAAGAGGTCAAGAAGGAGAAAAAGGAATTTTTAGCATACTACAGAAAGGAAGCGTAAAGGACAAACCTGTGCAGAATAAGTAAGGGCAAGCATGGGATCAGGGAAGATGGGAAAAAGCAGTATTTATTGATTTCTCGATATATTTCCTTATGAGGGAAATAGAAGCAAGGCTGTACTGCAGGGATGGAGAAATGGCAGAGTGAGGAAAGAGACAAAAGGATACCATATGAGGCAGGGAGAGAATGTAATAGATGAGGAAGACAAGGAACTTAATGCAATAATGGAAAAGGAAGGTGAACAGATGGGCTGAGTGCTATGTTCAGCCACAATCCATGCACTGTGCTCATTGATATCATGATGGAGATGTTCTTCAGGCTACTGGCTAATACAACACCGCCTGCTGCCTGCAAACTAGAAAAGAGCAAAAGCAATACCTTTGTACAAGGCTGTGGCGAAACGTTTAGAAACTACGTGTTCATTAGGTTAAAAAAGTGATCCAGGACATCATGATGACATGAGATGACAATATGTTGGGCAGCAAACAGCATACATTCATGGCATGAAAAAGCCATTTATCAAACATGACCTAAATTTACAAGTGAGTTACAAGAGAAAATTAAAGTTTGCTACCATGTACTGCATCTGGTGTGCCTTGAATTCAATATGGCTTTTGATTCAGTTTCGTACAGGCTATTACTAGAGAAGCGGCATAGTTCAAGGATAAGATAGATGGTTAGATGGAAGGACACAAAAGATTGTGTTGACAGGCATATTGTCATCAATGTCAGAAGTGAAAAGTAGAGCTTCTATGGGTCAGTCCTTAGTATGGTACTCTTCAACTGGTTCATTTCAGACATATCTGAAAGAATAAAGATCATGAGCAGACATTTTGTAAAACATGCAAAGTTAAATATAACAATATGGAAACAATTTAAGGAAGAAAATCATAGAAACAGTGTTCAGATGTGCAGAAAATTCTCAGCTGAAGTTTACTTCTGACAAGTATAAAGAATTGAACTGCAGCTGCGGCAACCATGATATGGACTCTCAGGTGATAAGTTAGGAACTAATGACACCAGAGTAGTGCAAAAGACCACCTACTGCTTATACTAATGACTGGTTCACCAGGGTCAGCCTAGAGGGACTGCATCAGAAATGTAAAGAGCGTTGGGGCATATCTGTACAGGGCAGTCTCCAGAAGCAATACATTCAGCAACAAATGATCAGAATCTGATCATCTGACTTGTGTGGCTCCTTTAAGATCACGAGCAAATATATTTTTTTACAAAATCTTTTTTTCCTTCTCTTTTAATGCTCCTCATAGCTGAACATTAGCTGTCCCCAGGGCTGTCCTTCATCCACCAGGACTACTGTGCTTTTCTTCTCCCCCAGACTAACTCTGACCCAAACACAAGGCTAGGGAGGAGATCAAGTCACCTGGCTCACTGTCGTTTTACTGCTAGGGAAGGTTTTTCCATGTCCTAGCTTCCCCTGCACTTGAGTATACTTGTATTGCCAGGACCACACTTGCAATGGGGTGTGCAGGTAAATCATTGCCTCCACAGCAACCCAGTCAATGTCCCCTGCACATACTAACTCCCAATGGGGGTCATGAGGTAGATCTGAGTGCCTGCCCTCTCCACCAGGATGAGCACCTTCATCCTCTCCATTTGCCAGCACCTCAGACACGTGAGCCACTAATCAAACTCAGATCACCTGGGCCACAATTAGAGCTTTATTATGATTCACATCTTCTGCTCCCCATATACTCCACGTATATGATTTTTTAACAAAAGTCTGGACTTGGGTGAAAGATGTAAAAACGTTTTAACCATCATATTTCTGTAAATATCCTTTAATTGCAGTAAGGTTAGTCTTTTCCATGGCACCGTGTTTTCCTGTCTTCATACTTAATGTTTTTCTTACCAGTAATTCGTTCATTGTGGTGGTCTTTTAATGATAGCAAACTATGATTATGGTTATTTTAAATTAACAGTGGCAAACCACCATGATTAAGTTTTTAGAAATGTGTATTTATAAGTGATGCATTTTAAAATGCTTTCTTATTCCTTGTAGGAATTCTAATTACATGATCTAAGTTGCATTCATGAGTTAGACATTCCAGGATATTTGCAGTGAGATGTAGCTTCTCTTTACTGTGTTATTCTTTTTTCTGTAAGTCATCTTCAAGTCTCCCATCAGAACAGCATGTGGTGTTTGAACTTTGTGGACAGAGTCCTTAGCAAATGTACAAAAATTCAAATCTGTTTGTTTATGGGATCACTAAACTGCAGTCATGTAGTTAGCACATTATGCATCGACACTTCTGGGAAGCATCTGTCTTTTCTTTCTTGAGTAGAACTAAATAACTGCTTCTAATTTAACCCTATTGTTACAACTATACCTCCATCCATTGTCACAAGGCCTTTTAATAATGTATACATTACTATGGTCCTTATGAATTTAGATGTTTTTATATATCAGAATGTTATACCAAATCTGTATTTTTTTTCTCATTTCTATTAACTTTACTTACACTTTTACTTAAGATAAGTGTTACTGAAAGATGTATTATTTGTATAGGTTACCTGTTCTATCATAATCATTTTCTCCATGCATTTCACTTTCTGCTTTTCAAATCCATAAGAATAAAGATAACATATTAGACTTATAGTTAAAAACTGCATTTCCATTCTTAGATGGATGTGTGCTGTTTTTCAAACTTTGCTATGGTACTCTTGCTAATGCCTCATATTTAACTTCCATGATTCAGTGCACTTGCAGTTTACATTGGGTTGACTCTGTTTGTGTGGTTTAGATCAAGGAAACAGACTAGTCATAGTAACAAAATGGATAATCTGTGTTTTTGCCCCTCCCTACTCAGGTCATCAGGTCCCTTACTCATACATATAACCTGTTTATACCTTCGAGTCTTGGAATAGTCACATTGTCAGCTGGGACAAAAGCCAGGCTGTGGTTAGCCATCATCCTTATATGGTCTAGATTATTATTATTTTTTTCTTACCCACAGTTCCACTCCCAAGTGCAGCATGCAATGACATTAATGCAGACAAGCTGCAGGTCATCTGCCAGTGTGTGTCCCTAGAGCCTATACATGTGGGACTGGAACTCTGCTGTTGCCCCTGCCAAAATTCAATCTCCTTCCCCACAATGAGCATGCTGACAAAGTGGCCACTCCTTTCTACTGCCCTCCACCCACTCAGCTTCTCAGAGGCTGGGTCCACTAGTGGAATGCAGGTCTTGTGGATCACAGTCATGACCTAGCTCTCTATGCCATGTTGATAACTAGAACTGAAATAATTAATTATTCAATGTGTAAAGCTCATTTTTTTCCATCAATTCTTTACTGTTCCAAGATTCGATATCTCTCCTGTTTCCTTTCTAATCCTCTTTCTTGTTATTGCTATTCTGTAACTATAATGTAATATATACTGTCTATTACTCCTATTTATGCCTTTTTAACTTGCTTCACTTTCACTTTATTTTTCTTTGTCCCTTGTATGCTAACCCCATTTGGGTCAATGTAATTGACTTTCTTCAGTCTGGCATTATGTCACTGTTTGTATTTCTACCCATCTTTCATTCTATATCATCATTGTTTAGATTTACACTGCTTTTAGGGTTTATGTATCATACTTTTTGCCATGTCTTGTAGTTACAGATAAGTTACTGTAAAAACATTACTCAGTGGTGATACTGTGTGTGCATTATTCACTTTGGCATACAACTGTGAAAGCATTATCACCATTGCTATCCTTGGTCAGGAAATGTCACATTTGCAGTTTTGGGCTAGCCTACTATTCTCATGCAAGAAAACTAACAAGTTTTGTGTCTACCTCTTTCACAGTACATGCTTTTAACAAGCTTTAAAACATTTATACATTTTTGTAGCTGAGTTTATTTGTTATGATATATTTACAGTCTGTAAAACTTACAGTGCTTCCATGTTTTCTTGGATGTCCAGTTGTGAATCCTAATTTTATCTGTATAATCAGCAGCATAATGATCTTAGTTGGAAAAGAAACTATTTGATCTATATTTGCAGTGTGTAGTCAAAAGCTTGGTCGGTTTAACTTAGATAAGATATATCATCTTCTATTCAAGACATGGCAAAACTAAGCTCTCAAAACCTTAATACTAGGAAGAAATCTAACCTTAAATTAAACTCATAATAAAACTGTTATAAAGTAGAATATCTCTTCTGAATAAAGCATATAGAAATATGCATTAGTTTTCTAATGAGTGGTTATTTAAATTCTGAAGCATGATATTGCCAATATACTGCCCGACAGATTCAGTGCCAACTATACCCCTCGCTCCCCCACCAAAGGAACAATCACAATACCAGTAGATTGCCAGGCACCCAGTATTACTGCTGCACAGGTTAAAACAGCACCATCCAAGGCCAAGAAAACAGCTTCTATGGGACCTGACAATATCCCTGGCTGTGTTCTACATGAACTACAGAGTGACCTGGCACCTCACCTGTGTGCCCTGTTCAATCACAGCCTCACCTCAGGCTTTGTCCCTACAGAATGGTGCACTGCTATAGTCAACCCACTCCGCAAAGGAGGAGCAACTACAGACCCAGGGAACTATCTCCCCATTAGCCTGACAAGTCTGATATGCAAAGCTATGGAATGCATCATCATGGACCTAATAAACAAGGATATAGGGAATCTCCAAACTCTGGATCCCACATACTTTTATTTGGTAAAGGATAGATCATGCCTGCTCAACTCAGTTGACTTCTTTGATTCAGTCACCAGAGGTGTGGATGAAGGCAAGGTGGTTCATACAGCCTACCTTGATCTGGCCAAGGCCTTTGATACCATTCCCCACTCAGGAATCATAGAAAAACTCACTAAGCTAGGGATTAACCCCTATATCACTAGGTGGGTTGCAAACTGGCTCACAGATAGAATGCACAGTGTGAAAGTAGCTGACTCCAAGTCAGACTGCCGACCAGTTGCGAGTGGAATCCCAGAGGGATTGGTCCTGGGTCCTCTCCTGCTTGGTATCTACTTCTCAGAAGTCCAGGCCAACATGAAAGGACTCTGGCTGACAAAGTTCACAGGCAATTGCAAGTTGGGAGCTATTATTAACTCCCCAAGTGATGTTGACATCCTACAGAAAGGCCTCGATGAGACAAATGACTGGTGTTAGAACCATGACCTTAAGCTCAATGCCAAAAAATGTGTCATCATCACCTTTGGGAAAAACCCAGTTCCCATGAATTATCACATCGATGGTAGTCCACTGAACACAGAAGGCATTATAAGAGATCTGGGAACACAGGTTGACAGCAACCTCTCTTTTGACCATCACATTACCACTCCTATGTGGCACATCTCATTACTAAGGGTTTTGTATCCAGAAAGAAAGCGATCATTGTTTCCTTCTACTCTTCCTTCATTAGGCCAATCATCGAGTACAATGTCCCATTTGGCATGTACCTCACTAGACACCTGCAACAAGTGGAGAGGCCACAAAAGTACCTCACAAAGAGGATCCTAGGACTTAAACACTTGTCCTATATGGACAGACTCAAAAAACTCCAACTATTCTCTAGCTCATATCGCCTACTTAGAGGTGATCTCTGCTTGACTTACAAAGCCATGTCTGACCCAGTTCTGTTAGAAATGCTACATCTAAAGAAATCCCAATTCCTCTGCACCACAAGCTCCAGAGACCTCAAACTCATTACCACAATCAACATAACATGCTGGAGGGACAGTTCAGAACCCAGAGACTGCCCATGCTATGGAATAGACTTCCCATACATGTCAGACAGAGCACCTCAATAGCCCTCTTCAAGAGAAATCTTGATGAGTGGATGGGAAATAGAAAATTCATCCCGGGGATCATTCCAGTGGCTCTACTCATCAGAGGCATTGGGAACTAAGGTCAGGTGGCACAATGCCAGGATAATCCTATGGGCTAGGCTTGTAAAGGCTCCAGAGCCATTAGCCTAGTACACACCTATGAAACTATGAACCTATGAGGCTATGATGTAAAGCCCTCCCAGTACAAATTACCCATTGCATCTGCTTGGTGCTGCTTCTTACTCAGATATATATCTCTTCTGTGTTCAGCCAAGTAAATTAGTAACACAAATGCCAAGAATTAATTATTGGATTTACTTTAAAACACATTTAAATCATAACTTTGGTGTATATTAGAATGGATGAAAGGACTAAACAAGCCTATCTAACTCTTTGATATTATCACTGGGCAGCAAAACCCTTGAAGATATTATCAAGTCTTTTCCTTTGCACCAATCCCTCACAACCATCTGAAGGCATATGATTGTCTTGTTCTTTTTGCCAAGAGTATGCTAAACAACTTTCTAGCATCTTCAGTTAACTGCTTTACAAGACAGCATGAGAAAAAATGTGAAGAATATTCAGACTGGTGATCTAACAACCCAGACAGAGAAAAGTGCTGTGTAAGTGTTATGCACATTTGTATTGCACAACTATCATGTAAGATACTTTTCATAAAAGTTTGTTATTCATAGACAGTAAGTTAAGTCACTAAACAACATCTGCAATTAACCAATAGCTTACCAGAAAGAGATAATGAAAGATCTGTGTCTCAGGGATGAGAGGTTTGCTTCCTGCTCCCTAGAAGGTCAGCCATATATGAATAATACAGATAATTTTGTCTTCCTCTGTACGTTCACAGAACACACACATATTACTTTTATGAAGAACAGTACGTTATAATAAATTCTTGTACATACCCCCCAATGAACAGTAGCAAACCCTGCCCAAACTCCACTCACCATCCAACTGATGATATGTATGAATACTTAATATTCATGTAGATCTTTCAGTATCCTCACAAATATTCATTAAATATTCATTAACATCCAATAAGAGCAAGTGAAACCAAAGTATTAACTGAGATTTGTGAAAGTGATATCGAATTTGTACAAATGTGCTTATACAATGCCTTGAAGTAAAGCATCTTAAAAGGTGACAGCATGGAACCAACAAATTACCATTACCCATAAAGCTGAACTACATAGCATAAAGCTTTACTTCCCCCCAAAAAAATCAAAACAAGACAAAAAAAATAACAAACTACCATTACCCATAAAGAGAACAAAATACCAAAATCCACCGTAACGCAAACAGACCTCTGTGTCTTGGGAAATCCACACACTACTTCAATACTTCAATTGCACCAACGATAACCAGCAGCACAAAAATGTTTAACAACAAACGAATGACTCAAATAGTGACAGTACATTTATTGAATCCAGACTGCAAAAGGTTAAGCGCTTTCACTTGTATGAATACAAGCTTCGTCAGAACACTAAAACTGACGTTAACAGATCTTTAAATAACTTTTTGGCGCCAATTCTTTTTGAAATCAGTCTTACTAATTTTAAAGACATACATACACATTAACTAACATAGCAATACTACTACTATAGTAAATTGTTGTATTACATACAAAAAAATAAACATGAATTGTAGTTAAAAATATACTTCAAAAAATCAGTTCAAAAAATCACTTAATAACCATAGAATATATAAAATATATAAGAAAATGTCAAATATATAAAATATATCAAATATATGGATTATATTATTCTAGTCACAGAGAATATAAAGAATTACAATTAAAAAGTTGCTATTTAACACTCCAATGTCAATGGCTTACTTGTTTTGTAAAAATAACAAGGGTCTGGCATACTTAGATACACTAGTTTCTAGAGATGACAACAAGTTTAGTTCTAAGATATATAGGAAAAACACATTTTCAAATAACTATTTAGAATATTCTAGCAATCATTCAAAGAGGCAATTTATGAATATATATAAGGGGCAACTTATTAGAGCAGTCAGGATGACATCAGTATATACTGATATGTTAGATGAAGTGACATTCATCACCTCACTATTTGATGAAAGAGGATATGATGTCAAAGCCATGTCCAAAGTTAGGAAATATGTAATTAATGAGTGAGGGAAAAAATATACACCCTTATTGGGAGAAAGATATAACAACAGTAATGAAAAGGTGGTGCAAAACTTAGCTGTTAAGATGACAGATGATAGTTCCATTGACAGGACATGTATTTTGGAATATGGAGCACATATTGGTAAGGTTAAGAAAATCCTGACTGATAATTGGCATATTATATTAGTAGATCAGGATATTGCCCCTATTTTAGGTCAAGGCCCCAGATTTGTCAATAAAATTGGCATTAACATTAAACTTATATTAGAGAAAGGTCATATAAATATGACCCCCATATATAGGAGCACAACTAAATGTGGGGCATGTAAACAATGTTACACTATATTTTGGGGTGATAGTGTGGTGTTGGACAACTATAACCACACTTGTATAAAGTTTTTTGGAGGTAACTGTCAAACCAAAATGGTCATTTACCTTGCTATATGTAGGACCTGTTCTGGGTTCTACATAGGCAAGACACAAAGGAGATTCAATAGATGCATTTATTCCCATCTATATAGTATTAAAAGAAAGGATGACAAAAATGTGCTCTATAGACATATTAAGGAGCACGGAGACAGTCACTTCTTTAATTTTGGCATAGTAGACATCGTGCAGGTTGACCCAAGAGGGGGAGATTTTAAAGCTTGCTCCTATATAAAGAATTATGGTGGCTAATTCATACTGATGCCTCTGTTTCACCAGGTTTAAATGACACTATATATATTAAACCATTATTGGCCTTGAAATTATATATTTATTAAGTAGTTTCTTTTATGTTCATTGCAGTAAACCATTGACATTGGAGTGTTAAATATCAACTTTTTAATTGTAATTCTTTATATTCTCTGTGACTAGAATAATATAATCCATATATTTGATATATTTTATATATTTGACATTTTCTTATATATTCTATGGTTATTAAGTGATTTTTTGAACTGATTTTTTTGAAGTATATTTTTAACTACAATTCATGTTTATTTTTTTGTATGTAATACAGCAATTTACTATAGTAGTATTGCTATGGTAGTTAATGTGTATGTATGTCTTTAAAATTAGTAAGACCGATTTCAAAAAGAATTGGCGCTAAAAAAGTTATTTAAAGATCTGTTAATGTCAGTTTTAGTGTTCTGATGAAGCTTGTATTCATACAAGTGAAAGCGCTTCACCTTTTGCAGTCTGGATTCAATAAATGTACTGTCACTATTTGAGTCATTCGTTTGTTGTTAAACGTTTTTGTGCTGCTGGTTATCGTTGGTGCAATTGAAGTATTGAAGTAGTGTGTGGATGTCCCAAGACACAGAGGTCTGTTTGTGTTATGGTGGATTTTGGTATTTTGTTCTCAATTACCCATAAAGCTGAACCATATGGTTTACCTTCATATCATCGATCCTACTATGGGCGAAACCACTTCCGCAAAACCCAAAGTGCGAACGTCTCTGAAGTTGAATTCCACATAACCGAACAGCAAAACCTCACCCCATTTTTGACCCATGGTAACACTGGTGTGAAGGTGTGGCGCAGCTGGAAATGTCAAATTCAACATTATTTTGATATTTGGAATGTTTTCTGGTTTTGGTTTCACGGAAACGGTTCACTTATGTGGCCGGTCGATCATGTGTGATCGACTATATGAAGGTAAACTGAACCACATAGCAAAAAGCTACTCCACCCAAAAAATCAAAAGAAAACCAAAAAAAGCATCCCTTATATCCCTGTTCATGTAATTGAAAAGTTACAAAAGGACTCTTGTAGGAGCAAGCACTGATTGTTATACAGTCCTGGGCGATGTAAGTTACCAGCTTAAAGCTGTTACTGGCTGGCTTACTACAGAAGGCATTTTCATTAGTAAAAACAAATGGGGAACACTCATAGCACACAAAATTTTAGCACCAGAAATCTGGACAAAGGTCCACAGATAGGAACTGATTTTAAATACTACTCCTATAAACTTAGAAAGTTGCTAGAATAACAGGATTTATGTTTGCATGCATTTTCTGAAGGATATAAAGTGTAAAATTCATTATTTACTGAATTCAATCCTCAATGATTAGCCAGAAAACCACAAACTTTACATGCAACAGACAAAAATTTGAGGGAAAAATCCATATATTCTAGGAAGAACTGGACACACGAGAGGTATGGAAATATTAGTTTGTCTAAATTTAGATCTTACAAAGTGCCATTGTAATGTACTTTTTAATACCCAATGGGTGGAATAATGTGCACAATGCTGACACATTATGTAATGCCCATATCTGAGTATTCTGATGATTTGGTGGAGAATTTCTTTATACTGCATGCTGTGGAGTTTTGGATCACTGTAGTGTTTTTGTGTCATTTGCTGAGCTTTGTTGAAACAGGTTATATTTTAAAAGTGGATGCCTCTTGATGTAAAGAAAGAATGAACCACTTGTGGAAAAGTACTGGACTGGGGGCATGTTTTGTGTGTGCATCTAAGCAGTCATTCACAGATCACCGCCCGGATTTGCAAGCCTTGCACGGTGTACAGGAGTAGTGCAGGAGCTCCAGCAGGTAGTATATCCACCGTGCGATCCAGGAATAAGCTGCAGGGGTGTGCATGAGTGCTCCTGCACTAGCCCTGCACGGACATGGCTCCAGTATGCAAATTACCCCATTTGCAGGTGAAAACCATGCAAATGAGGTGAATTTGTGAACCAGGAAGTTGGCAGCCGGCCATGCAGGATTAGTGTAATCTGCAGAAATGTACTCGGTTAGTAACCGAGTACATTTCTGCAAACTACAAAATGGAGCCATGACAGCTCCAAATAAAGGGAGTATATAACATGTAAATCATGCCAATGGCCAAATATATCGCCATTGGCATGGAAAACAGTTAAAAAAAGTAACTTTTATTTTTTTTAGCCAATTTCGGCTGTTTAAGTGTAGGGCAGTGGCGCACAAATGGGATTGGGCGAAAAGTAATAAAAAAAACCTGAAATACGCATTCTAACCAAAATCACTATTTTGCCATTATACTCAATGGCAAGCAGAAGACAACATGGCCAGTGAACAGTGCTTGCCAAGGGGGGAAGCTCAGTGTAGGACCTGTAGCTATGCATCAGCTGGCAATCCTATGCAAATGAGTGAAATGATACTGAATCCCAGATTTCCCCTCAATGCTAGCCAGCACCCAACTGTGTAAGTGCAGGAATAGCTTGGTGCAAGCCTAGGAGTTAGCTGACATCATAGGGGTGTGTGTCAGGCATACTGTAAGTGGACTGGAGCCCTGTGGCTTGGGTTTGCCCTTAGCATAGCAGAGCTAAGCAAGGGTGTGTGTCTGACGCTGCCTAGCACTCTTTACATTGCCTAAGTGGGTGTGCGCACCGCGAACCAGATTTTAAAGGAAAAAAAAAAGTAAATCAGGAAATAGCAGCTCTGTGCACATTTGAGCACAGTGTTTACGCTGCATGCCCCCTGGCTTAAACAGGAAGGCAATG
Source organism: Protopterus annectens (assembly GCF_019279795.1). Classification (NCBI taxonomy): domain Eukaryota; kingdom Metazoa; phylum Chordata; order Ceratodontiformes; family Protopteridae; genus Protopterus; species Protopterus annectens. The sequence goes on along the minus strand of NC_056734.1, from coordinate 598,406,249 downwards.
GGAAGGGAAAACAGCAGTAGGAAGGTAATCAGGGAGAACTAGCATAGCTGGCAGGTGAGATGTATCAGAATCAGCCAATTACACAGGCAGCAGACCAGCCCATCCCAGAACACTACTATAAACTATGCAAACACCTTTCCCTCTGGTTTTTCCCACATACTCTACACCACCAGTGTATACAAGTGGGGAAATTTTAACAAACAAAAACAACAAAATGATAGGGGCTGCAGTAGCTATCATATATCAACATGTGGAAGAGGCTGAGGGTGGTGAGGATGAGAATGCTGTTGACCAACCCACAGTGAGGAGACAGAGAAGAGAGTACAGACCCAGGGTAACCTTCCAGGGACTACATGAGCTGGAGATAGTGGAGCGCTATAGGGTGGGAAGGGACTTCCTACAGCAAATTGTTGAGCTGTGCTGGCAATGCCTGACACACAGAGCTAACAGAGGGGAACCCATTTCCAGTGGATACCAAGGTATGTATAGGCCTAAGAATACTAGCCACAGGTATCTTCCAAAGTCCAACTGAGGATATCATGGGGATCTCCCAGGCATCAGCATCCAGGGTACTCCACCAGTTCCTGGATGCCATGTCAGCACATGCCGATCAGCACGTATACTTCCCCAACACCTGTGAGGCGTTGGCCAGCAATACGCATCTCTTCCACCAAATAGCAGAATACCCTGAGGTAGTGGGTGCTATAGACTGCACACACATACACATCAAATCACCACCTGGTGAGCGGGGTATGGTCCACATCAACCACGAGGGCTTCCCTTCTATCAACTGCCAGGTCATGTCCGATGCCCAGGGCATAATAATGAATGTGTGTGCTGGCTGCCCTGGAAGCTATCACGATTCCCACATCTGGCATCTGACACAGCTGTACCAGAGATTTGCCAATGCAGATATCCCTTACAGTTACCTAGTGGGGGATGCTGGTTACGGACTGGAGCCGTGGCTGATGACACCCATCAGAAATGTACACACACCTGAACAAGAACTCCATAATGAGGCACACACACGGACCAGAATTATAATAGAGTATGTGTTTGGGATGCTCAAGTCATGGTTCCAGTGCCCGGACATATTTGGTGGAGCCTTGCAGTACTCCCCAGCTACATGTACTCAAATTGTCATCGTATGTGCCATGGTACACAATATTATCCTGCAAAAACAACTGCAGCAGGAACAGCATGGGGCAGGGCCACACAGCCCCCCACCATTGTCAATGCCTGCAAAGCCACAGAGAGACTCAGAGAAGGAACAACCTAAGCCTGCCCCAATAGGCAGAAGGAGGCGTGCCCAGTATGCCCTGGCCTTGGCAAAGAGGTAATGCATAGCACATACACTGACACAGGAGGGACACAGGGAATGACACCTCTCTCTGACTAGTACATACAGTAAAAGGGATGCCAAACATGACACTACCTGTGCTCATCCATGTAGAGGGAGTGTACTATGCGCATCCAACATAGGCAACCCTCCAGCACCATCCTCAATACTGGCACACCCATAAGGTAAGTCACTTTTCTTACCAATTGCCAAATGGAGTAGTATGTGCTGTTACTTGTATCTACGGTATGGATGTGAGCATGCAAGAGAATTGGGTGGCCGAATGGGATGCCAGCAGATAGTAGACACCTACAGTGGCAGCATGTGTTCTTTAACAAATACTGGTGTCACCATACTAGCCAGTACTATACATGGTGACAAAAGTGACTGCAGGAAATGTGCTGGGGCACATGTGTGTCTATATGACACACACAGACCAGTCAGGGAGGTTCATATACCCAACAACAGTCTCAGCCAGCAGGACAGGTGTAGACAAACACAGACAAAGGCTGTGCTAAGGCCTCTGAATGATGGCTATGGGTAACCCCCCCCCCCCAGCCTACACAGACAGACAACATCAGGTCAGGCAGTGGGATGTTAGTTCTGAAGGGTAAGAAGTCAGAAACTGATATGCAGGTCAATCAAACCTAAGACCTGTAGTACACTGACATGTCTCTACTCAGCATGATAGGTTACAATACAGAACAAAATGGAGTATCTGACATAGCAGTACAGTCATAGCAAATGTGTACAAGTGTCAGGTGTGCCCCCCCAATCCTATGTAGAAATGTAGAAACAGTCAGGTGTCCCCCCCAATCCTGTGTAGAAATGTAGAAACAGTCAGGTGTGCCCCCCAATCCTGTGTAGAAATGTAGAAACAGTAAGGTGTGCCCCCCAATCCTATGTAGAAATGTAGAAACAGTCTGGTGTCCCCCCAATCTGATGTAGACATGGTGTAACAGTCAGGTATACCCCCTGCAATCCTATGTAGAAATGAAGAAACATTCAGGTGTGCACCCCCCCAATCCTATTTAGAAATTTAGTAACAGTCTGGTGTGCCCCCCCAATCCAATGTAGACATGATGTAACAGTCAGGTGTGCCCCCCCAATCCTATGTAGAAATGTAGTAGCAGTCAGGTATGGCCCCCTGTAATCTGATGTAGACATGTAGTAACATGCATGTGTAGGTATAATACCAGTGTAGCACAGATGACCTGAGGTGGCCAAGGTAGCAGGATATATTGTAGCATCTGGACAATATGCAGGTATGCGTGTGTTAGGTTGGTGTGTGTTTCATATTGTGTGTGAGTGGTCAGTATGTATGCAAGTTGAGGTTTGACCTGGTGGCCATTGCCCAATACTGCCGATGACAGAGCATGTCATCACAACTGCAGTGCACAGACAATGCTCCCCAGTATAACACATTCTAGCTGTAAGCCATTGTAAATGTATAACGGTAATACATGTCACCATCTGGAAGATAGACATGGTATGACTGTTGGGCTATATATACAAGCAGTACACAGGGAAAAGTACCCAAGACATACAGTGTATAATGTGTAACCGTGAAATGGACACACCCTTGGAACTGTACATACAGGTATGCATCACATTATCTGGGCTTGTAGTAGGGAATACCGATGTTGTCTGGCTGAACACTTGCAGATCACAAAGGTGGTAGGACTGATGTATTGAGAAACAGCTGATGTCCCTGCACAAGCCAGCATAACTGGAATGCCCCATGCATATCTGTGAGTCAGATGCAAGTAGTGCCCATAGTACACATGCACCCAGCTCACCCAACCACCACCCACAGTACCGCTCCAGTCTTATCCCTGATTTTGGGAATGGGTAAAATATGACCCCCACCTGTGTATGGCAATAGTGAAAGAATGCAGCATGTAGTGCAGGTGTTCCATGCAGGTGTGTCCCTAGCTGTAAGCAGCACCCTGCCAGCATCCACACCAGCTGATCAATGCTGATAGAAAGTATTGACACGAACACCTAGCACACCTAGCCTGACATCCCAGGGGAATATACTGTATGGCAGCCTGGTACTGTAGGACTGACAGAATGCAACGGCCTGCTACAGTTGGCCTGCATCACCACCAAATGGCCTACAGGCCTCTGCCAAAGGCCTGTGTCTCACCCGTACTGCCAATGTATGTTATGTCCTGGACACCCAAATAACAATATACACGCCACATAAATCCATATGCAAGTCCATGTGGACAAACCACAGTAACATGTCCACCATGTCCCACTGCATGAACTGTGGACCAACACCAAAATGCAGCTTTGATGAGATGATAACTATAGGGAAAGTATCAGAGAATGTTTGCATAATATATGGAAGAGGATAGAATAATGGAGGGGAGGGGGGTGAGAGCATAAGCAGCATGGAATGTGCAAAGTCTGAAACACAGCCATGTGCACATACTATCCCTGGCTGCAAACACAAAAACGTGTGGCTACAAACCTTCCCATACACCACAATAGGGGTAATGTCCTGACTTATGACCCCTGCCTCTGGGTAACCTGTGTGAATCTGTATAGCTGTGAAGTATTGCCACAGCAAGATAAGGCCATACTCTCACGTTGATGGATGTACAAGTATGGGATCCCCTGTCATCACTGTACCAAGGTGCTGAACTGGTTACACAGACACAGCAGGAATTGTCTGCAGCTCCCCCTCCAGAATGGCATAACTTTTCATGAATATGTAGACGTTTGACCACAATATTGGACACAGCTGCATTCACCCTGTGTTTCCCAGGACATCACTGTGAGCAAAAGTGTCTACTGACAGTGCTTGAGGACATAAAACATCACAGTGTATAACAGTACACATGTCTGAAAATCTCTGCTAACACCAGTACCATGAAGCAGAAGCAGTACAGACACAATCACCTACAGTACCCACTATCCCTTGCAGTTTTACCCCATATTGCCAACTGATCTACATATATCCTATAGAAACAGTTTGCTAGCTGTAGGTGTAGAACACAAAGGTCTACACTGGAGTACAATCTACCTGGAATAGATCCACACATTCAATACAGAAAAGCATACTGGGCATGCTCACACACTTAAACAAATGAAGCCCATGTCTGCCAAATGAAGCCCATGTCTGTCAACAACAGTGGACCATAGATATCTGACAGTTGCAGATGTTAGTGCATACACTCTTCAGTATGCACCAGTCATGCTTTGCACACACATTGGATAGGAATACACATATATATCCAAGGACAACACACTATAATATGCCAAATGTACACATACATAGAACATGTGGAAGAGAGTGGCAGTGACGAAGAGCCTTCCATCATGAGGCCTGTCCCACCCAGCACACAGCCAAATGGCTACAACCACATGATGTGTAAATGTCACTCACTGTAAAAATTACCACTGGTATCCCTCAGCATTAAAGACTCTGTGGTGCTAGTGCTAGCTGTGCAACATGACTGTACAAGGCAGTAGTCATCTAGCAGTTGTATACACGTACCTGTGGATATAAACCTGTGTGTGCCCGAGTGTGGTGTGTCTACCTGTAGGTGAATGGATTATGGCCCATGCACACACACTGCCTTCCCCATAACTCTACTATGGCAAGCCTGCCGATGTCAGTCACTGTGAAATACACCTTTGGGGAAAGGATAGCCCAGTAACCTCTGTGGCGCAGCTTATAACTGTGTAATGCTGTAGTGTGATAAACTAGTTAGGTAGGAGTTCTAATCCCGGACATGGGAATTGTGTGTGTGTATGTGTGTGTGTGTGTGTGTGTGTGTGTGTGTGTGTGTGTGTGTGTGTGTCTCTGTTTGTGTAGGAAACAATGCTTTTTAGGCTAGTCACACTCACTACAATCCAAATGCACTACTTTGGCAAACCTGCTGATATCATTCACTTTGAAATACACCTTTGGGAAAAAGAGTAACTCAGTAATCTTTGTGGCACGTCCTATAACTGCGTAATGCTGTAGCGTGATAAACTAGTTAGATAGGAGTTTTAATCCCAGACATGGCAACTGTGTGTGTGCTTGTGTCTCTGTCTGTATAGGGAGCAATGCTTTTTAGGCTAGTCACACTCACTACAATTCAAATGCACTACTTTGGCAAGCCTGCTGATGCCATTCTCTTTGATATACACCTTTGGGGAAGGAATACTCAAGTAATCTCAGTGGTGGGTCCTATAACAGCATAATGCTGTAGTGTGATATAGTAGTTTGGTAGGGGTTCTAGTTCCAGACATGGCAAGTGTGTGTGTGTGTGTGTGTGTGTGTGTGTGTGTGTGTGTGTGTGTGTGTGTGTGTGTGTGTGTGTGTGTGTGTGTGTGATTCATATCCTGTGTGGAAGTGGGTGTGAGTGTGTAATAACTGGACTCATTGTGGAGTGGGTTTTACAAATTTCTTATATGGTGACCCTATTATATGTCACAATGTCCACCTTACAAAGATAACAGATGTCAAATAGCAGAGAGGCTGGGGTGTCAATTCATACCCCTCTATGTGACATCAAGGCCTGATGAGCAAAGTAAGAAACCCTTGTATTACCCAGAGAACACTCTCAACCCATGTCTCATACACAAACACACTTGCCTAGGCAACAACTGCTATGTTGGTAGTACCCTGCATATTGCCCACAGATAGTAACCATGGTGTGATTGCAGTGGGCTACAGAGAACATGCCACCCTGTCCATCAGTACAATAGGCATGTGATTGCAGACAGTGCGCCTTCACTATGTTCCCCACTGGATGACTGCAACAACTGTGGTGCCATCAAATGTGACCCACAAAGGACATACCATGTCATAAACACATGCCCTGTATGGACAGATGCCACTGATGCCAGGGAATACCTGTATCTGCCATCAATATATGTGCAAGGTCAACCTGCTGTCCATTACCAGTTCCCACCACATGAGGCCAGGACTGGCACATCTGATGATAACAATCTGTGTACACAACATGGGCCAGACACCACAGGTACAGTTCCACATGTCACTGTACATGTGCACATCCCAGACACTGTCCATGACATGGACTATAGAACACATACATGGCAAGCATTGCACAGCACTGGCCACACACAATAGTAACCCAGGTGACTGGATGGTGAATACAATACCCACCTGTGTGGACCAATCCAGACACTACACCCCTGAGCCACACTGAAGACCATTGTCATTTGGCCTGATGCCAAGGTGTACCCTTCACCTAGCCTTGTATAGCCTTCTGGCACAGTCAACCACTACACATCCATGGAGCAACGCACCCATGCATGTCAGTACTGGCACCCTGTGTCTGTGTGTGCGGTGTATGATGCTTTTGACCACATCCACACTCCCTACAACTCACATTGGCATATTGAAGCATGCTGTCTGATGTCAGACACCTTCACATACCCTTTGCCCATATAACCTCCGGATAACCCCTGTGGTGCATGTGATAGCTGTGCATTATTGTATTGTGGCAAGCTAACTAGTTAGGAAGTGTATTCCTGACCCTGCCAAGTGTGTTAATGTATGTAAGTCCCCGAGAGAGTGTGGCTGTGTTGCCACTGACACCTGTTCATGTGGACCTACCATATCACTACTATATCACTGTTGCAGATGTTACTCACAATCACATATATCTTTGGACAGCTCCCCAACATGTAAGCTATGTGGCACATGCAATAACTGCATAAACATGTGATAGCAATACATAGTCAGTCAGGGCTTTGAAACCCCGTACTGATAGGTGTGTGACACAAACATGCTTAGGTTTTACTCTCCCACCCCCTCCCTGACTTACTTTGTCTCTGTCTGTCTCTCTCACTCCCTCTCTGGTGGATGTGGAGAAATACATCTGCTTTTCTTAGGTAACAGCTTGTGTTTTGTAAGTGATGTTCATGATCAGCTGATGGCCTCGGTACAAATTGCAGCCCTTCTCTAGCTGATTTCATGTGGAACAACTGTGATACACACTCCAATATCTAGAAACATCATGTTGGTGTTGGGCCTTTTCATTCACTGTGAGCAGGACCTAGATCTGGTGTTTGGCAAACAGCATCACAGATGGTTTTGGGATTTACCTCTAACAGCATACACTGTGGAAACAGGTCACCAGACAGGGGGGAGATGTGCCAGACATGACTGCAGAATGTAAGTGTTGCTATTCTGCATTTGGAGTAAGTTGGTTTGACAGGGTGTGTGTGGATATGGCTAGTCTACATTTTTAATACCTGTCATGACAGTAGTATGTTTTTGAGGAAACTCCCATCTGTAGGGTCATCTACAGACTGGGCAGTGTGTGGAGCCTTTTGTTTCTTGTGTTACTCACAGAAAACCTATCTGAGAACTGCAGAAGCATAGTGTGAAGATTGCAGTTAGTACATGGTTACAGCCAGGAGAGTTACTGACTTCATATCCCCTCATAGGACATATGTCACAACAAACCCTGGTACGACAGTAAATGTATGAGGTTATCACAGCAATATGCCAATATTGGGCCAGTGTTCATAGCTCCAGCCACAAGTCTGTCAATCTTTGTACATATATCATGCAGTAAGAGGTGCATATGTTCTGTACATCCATATTTATTGACATTGTATGTGATAACAAGCCAGTCAGATATCAGACTGCTAGACATGTTATGTAATGTAGGGATTGTTTCTCAGGACATAACATGGGCATTCTGCGGTTGTGTGTACAGTACTGGGGTCTGTGTACTTAGGGTGATTGTCAACAGTATGTGTATTGCGCATATGTACCTTGGGCTGTGCATAGACTGTGATAGATGCCATTGTTCTTGGTCCTGTTCTATCTGATGTTACATGCTGCTCCAGTGTATGGTACCCTATTGGCTCACATGTCTGTAGGGCCAGACAGACACGTGTCCCATACCACAGACAGCCATCGGACCACACTGTGCCATGATCCAGTGTATGTAGGGTTAGTGTGTGAGTGGCACATATGAGGATGGTGTTTATAAGACAGTCCATATAGTGTCATATTAAGCTTGTGTACCATATGTGACTGTTTTTAAATGTGATGTACTTTTTGTAACTGTATCTGATGAAGCGTAGCTAGCACTACGCGAAAGCGCTCATTCTTTTTTGCAATAAAGTGTTTTGGACTTTTTATGGTGATTTTTCGATTGGAACCTGAAAACTGTGATTAATATTGATCGTGGTGACTACTCTCACTCTTGTATCTACATATGTGACTGTTGTGGGTATGCACTTTCTCACGGGTGTCTATTACTCTGTGCTGTGACATGTATGTAGAGCCCGCTATAATCGCAGGTAGATGTGTATTCCCCCCATACAAAATGTAGTCCAGTGTTGTGACAGTCTGCCTGTAGTTTGCACAGTGCTTTGTGACATGCCTAGCAGCCTAGTGTAATTACCCAGTGTGCTGGTATGTCCAGTTATTTGCAAGACATACTGCTGCCAGGCCACCATAACTGTTGTGTATTTCTTACAAAGCAGTAGGATTCTGTACAGATGTATGTCACTAACTACTGGGTAGTATGTGGCCATGTGACCTCTGTACCACCAGGTATTATGTGTCAGGGCAGACTGGCGTGTGTGCATGCATAAACTGTGTGGGCATATGTAGTCCAGTATTTACATGATATACCCATGTATATGGCTATTAACATCCACATTGAGAGGTGGGGTCCACATGTCTCACATGAAGGGAATATGTGTACACCTCTGGACTGACCACAGAGTGCTAGATTGTCCACATATATTGGTCATATCTCTGCTGTAGTCCACAGGATCATTACTGTGCTAGCAGTGGTACTGTACAATTATGTCCTTAGGATGTCTGTCAGCAGCCAATGGTGCACATGTCAAAATCAGTTCTGACCTCCCCACATACAACATGTCTGTTAAGACAACCCTTATTACAGTAGCAGAAGTCTACATATATACCTGCAATACATACATGACATCCCCTTGCACTAAGAGGTTGGGACTATTGGTGCTGAGGTAGGACTCCACTCCATGTTCTGGACATATGCTAAACATATATACATATACATATATATATATATATATATATATATATATATATATATATATATATATGTATATAGAGAGAGAGAGAGAGATATGTATATATATCGACACATATACAGATATAGAAACATATGCACATATAGTTATGAATATCTACATATATACCAATATAAATAGGTATATATGAATAGATATGTATGCACATATAATTATAGATATCTACATATGGGTCTACCTGAGAACACCGACATGCAAAAACACTGACGAGATAACCAACACCACCAAACCAAAAGTTCAAAAACACGAAACTTCACATGCCCGACAAACCACAATTCCGACAATCAACAAAACAAAACAAATACCTTTTCCGTAAAACACACACACAACACAAGCACACCAAAAACCTTACAAACCTACACTAAACCTTACATACACAACTATCTATGCACTAACCTTAACCCAAACCCTAACCCTAAGGTCCGTCACTATCGCACACTCACCTAACCCGCACCCTAACCCTAACTACTTAACCTGCCCCTAACCCTAAAGTCTGTCACTATTGCACACTCACCTTACCTACATGCTAACCCTAACTCACTTAACCCGCCCCTAACCTTAAAGTCTGTCACTATCGCACACTTACCTTGCCCGCACCCTGACCCTAATGTCCGTCACTATCACACACTTACCTTAACATGTCGGTGTTCTCAGCGTCGGGATTTTCAATCGTCGGTCATCTCCGTTGTCGATCTTCCAGTGTCGGTTATCTCGTTGTCAGCGCTGTCAGCGTTCGGTGTTTTCAGGTAGACACCTACATATATATCAACATAAATAGATATATCTGTATACATAGGATGTGCATACATACATATATGTATATATATATATATATATATATATATGTATATATATATATATAAATATATAATATATATATATATATATATATATATATATATATATATATATATATATATATATATACAAAGAGATTTACAAATGGCCATATATCTGATGCACTATACATATGTGTAGACAGACATATGTATGAATATACATGTGTATGTACATGTAGAGATACATCAACATATGTATATGTCTTCTACTTTCAGCTTTTCCCGGTTAGGGGTTGCCACAGCTGATCACCTGTCCGCTCATGACTGGCAGTGGAGTTTTACACTGTTGAGTTGCCAGCCCAGCACCCAACATTCCACAGAAGGCACACATGCACGCACACACACCTAGGACCAATTTAGAGTGTCCAATCCACCTACAGCATGTCTTTGGGATGTGGGAGGAAACCGAAGCACCCGGAGGAAACCCACGCGACCACAGGGAGGACATGCAGACTCCACACAGAAGGCACCCCAGCTGAGGATAGAACCAGAGAACATCTTGCTGTGGCCACACTGCTGTAATTCAGTGTTCACCCTGTGTATGTATGGACATCATGAGCATGACCCCTATATGTGAGGGGCTACTATGTTCACTCCATAATGTCACACTCTGGAGTGTCATGTGTAAGTATTTCTCAGTACATGCCAGATATGCTGCTCAATCAACCTATCATGTGACAACTGTAATATATGGATACACTCCCAGGTGTTGTCTAGTAATTCCCCAATGCATCTGTAGCACTGCATATGTGGGTTGTTGTTCACCTCTCTGCTGAATGCAATATTAAGGGTATACCTGGTGTCTACTTTCCCTCCCAATGCATGTTCCATGCTACAGATCTTATTATACTATCAGCTGTCCTGTGATTACATATTAGACAAGTATTCCTGGTGTGTCATGTGTCAGTCCATGTCCATGTACTGCACGATCCCAAAGGGAAGTACTGCCATATGAACAATCCTCAATCACACATGTGCATACATGGACACCCACACAAACACACACACATGCACACACACACCCTACATGCATCAACCTTCCTCCAATTCACCATATTGAACCTACAGACAAAATAACCACCTACCCCCCACACACACATACAGGTGAGGTTGCACAAAGATAGTACACACAGTCCTCTCATTACCCATCTGTCAACATGCATAATATATGGAACACAACAGCATGCAGTGCAGCTATAGTCAATCCATGCTAGCAACAGTATACATATGTGTGATGCATGGGCTGTGTTAGTGGGTGATGCCCCTTCCCTTGGAAAACACTGCACCCATGTACACATATTGCTGTGCATCTCTTCTGCACCCTAACAAGTACTGTGCACCAAACCTCACAAGTGTACAACCCATTGCTGAATGTGTAGTACTGTGTCAGTTCTGTCTGCTGTAATGCTCACAGCCCCTATGTTTTTCAGCGACACATACCTGGGATGATATGTGAACAGATGTCATTTGTGAATGCCTGATGTCTGGTTTACAGATCTCAACATCAATGGACCATGTATGACCAATCCAATACTATTACACTGACAACTGTCAGACCATACCGTGGCTATGGGGAGTTTACACACCCTTATTGGTATGACGCACCCTTTCTTGATCTGCCATGGGACCACATCAATGCATATATTAACAGTACATTAGCCTGATATGTGACATATGTCCTATACATTCACATGCAGTGTCTACGAAATGTGTTAGGTGTGTGGATGCTGACTGCAATGCATACACTCCATGTGTGCATATGTGTGCACACCCTTATCATGATGGTTTGTTGCACCTATTGTTATGTGTACTACAACAGTCACTATTTCTGGCAGGGGTATACTAGCATGGACCATCTGCATTTGCTAGTGTATGGTCAGTCTGCCCTACACATGTCCCCCAACTCTGCATGATTGCAAGGTCTACTCATGTGCACATCCCTTGGTGTTCAAACACTGACGTCACTATTGCTGTGGGGGTAGGGTTACATCTGCCACAGTACCTGAATCTGACTGTGTGCAGATACAGCCATTCTTAGCATCCTTAGGATCCCTGCTGCAGTGCACTGGTGTGTCATGCTGACACACCCTCCCCATCTTCAGCCTTTTAGCAGATGCTGGACAAGTATGGCCTACACATGTGTGCCAGTTTGCAGTGTCCCATAACACTGAACACCCCGTGTTACAGCCTAGTCCCAGCTACTAATCTGGACCACAGTAATACGTTATTCCATAGTGTAGATCTGTAACAGTTGCCATTGTAATACTGGTATATACACTGTTGTTACACTGTATAAGGGTGATGTTTCACACATATCCCTACTGTAGGCCATGTGTCCCACCATTATGTTAATCCCTGTGGACACATTTCGCAATGACAGGATGTTAGTTATCTTGCAGGTGTCTGATATACTCTTCCGATACCTCATCATGGTCACCACTGTGATGCAGTGCATTTAACAGCAACAATACGTGAACATGTACAGCATGCATTATGGGTAGATGTGTTAGATGTGTGCATGGAATATACCATAGCCACTACATGCCCAGTGTATTGGAAAGCATCAACATAAACCATACTCACCAGCTACAGGCTGTTGCATTGGTGGTATACCTGAGGGACCTACATAAGAGTGTGTGAGATGTGATGTCAGTGGCCACAGGGTGGGTGCAGCATTACAGTACATCAACAGTACAAGTCCACAATACTACCATGTATGCACATCTGTTTATTACTACTATGCAGCAGCAAACTATATATATGACATGTCAGATATGCATGATCTACCTATGCAGATGCATACGCAACAGTAGTCTACTGATGTGCTCTGTGACCTTACCTGCACACTCCTCAACCAGTGTGTGGGTAGCACCCACCTCCACAATGGTGTCTGCCAGTTGTTGGGTGTGCAGACGGGCAGGTGCCGTGAGGCTGGTGAGGAGCTCCTCAGCACATGTCGGGGAAGATGGATGGCATGACCCCCCCCCACTGTTGTGAGGTGATCCCCCTGGATTGCAGCAGCATGCCGGTGGGCATTGCAAAGCAGGTCAGAACAATGATGACGGACCTGCTCATAACTGCGGTTAGGTAGGCCAACATCACTGACCCTGTGGACTAGATCGTTCCACAGGGCAGTCTGCTCCTGCTGCTCATGGGCGGCCGTGTCAAACAGGACAGGTATTGCTGGATAAGGTTGTTCAGCACAATGTCATTTTCTGCCACTGAATATGCAAGTAGGCATCCATGGGACATCTTGCCTGGAAGACATAAAGATGGAAACAGGTCTGAGCAACTCATACAGCAAGGTTACCATAGTTCTTAATACACATCTCTGTAAACCCCCCCACCATATCAGCGACAACAAACTGTTCACACAACTCAGTAGGTATGGCTACAGCTTACCTACCAGTGGGACATATATTGTATTGTACCACACTTTGTGCTATGTGTTTGTAGCCATGTTCCCTGTGTGGACACTATCATTGTTGGCCTGTTATGGACTATTCACCTGCATGCCATTGTCAGGGCCACTGTTCCATATATGCATGTGGTATGCTTGCTATGTGACTGATGCACATCTGACATTCTGTGTTATTGGGGATATCTATGCATGCTGTTGGACATGTTCCAGGATTGAGTAGACTATTACTACCCACACATGTTCAATAATAGTGATGCAATAGTATGTTTAGGGAATATTTGCCAGCAGAGCCACCTCTCCAACCTCATCTGGTCATGTTACCAGGCCACATCACATGTGGGACCCACACTGGGGCCTCCTCATCTATTGGTCCAGCACTACCTTCAGGTGGAACCACCTCAGGGGATGTCCCCCCCCAGGGGTACACACAGACAGGATACTGTCACCCGAGGTCAGGTCCAGGGTCTCTTCCATAGGGGGCTCCACATACACTTGTGGGATGTGCTACATCACCTTGAGGCACCCAGTACACATTCACAGGGTCCACATGCTCCTCCTGCTCAGCCTCCAGGCCAGGCACCTTCAGGGCCATGGACTGCTGTTGTGAGTAGCAATGGGTGGGAGGCTTGTTCCCATTGTTTCCATATGGTGGCTCAAGGGGCTTCCACATTGCAGACCACACACACCATCCAGGGTGTTTTCCCACCACATGTGTCATATACCACCCCTGCAGGCTGTCCTCTATAGCTACCAACCCAGACCACCTCCACAAATATACCTGCCATCCTTCCCCATATTCCCGTTCCCTACTTCACAGACAAGGGCAATGTGGTCCCAACAAGGGGTTCACATGTGACATACCCATCCATGTTGCACACACTTGCAGCTGCATATATCTGTGTGTATTGCTATGTATGCTGTTCTCTCATACATAGTATGCAGCACAGTGGTGTTAATATTGGGGACATGTGCTTACATACATATATGTGTTTGTGTGTGTGTGTGTGTGTGTGTGTGTGTGTGTGTGTGTGTGTGTTTGCATATATGTAGACATGTGCATGTATATATATATATATGTGTGTGTGTGTGTGTGTGTGTGTGTGTGTGTGTGTGTGTGTGTGTGTGTGTGTGTGTGCGCAGATATATATTATGTTGTATATATGTGTTTATATATATGTCTACATATGGGTATCTTTATATCTGTAGACATACATGTATATATATATATATATATATATATATATATATATATATATATATATATATATATATACACATACCTATATAAGGGGTGCATTCAGACATCAAGTCCACAATCTCAAAACTCCTGCCTGAACAGCTGCACGGTTTTGCCTTACTACAACATAGACAGGTGCCACATATGGACACAGCCTAACTTTAGAGGGGTATACATAGGGCCAGACTGCAGGTAACCCTATTACACACCTATGGAATTTCAGCATGCTACAATACATGTTAACCTGAGTGTCCTGCAAGTGGTGGGCTGTGGAACCCACGTGTCCATCATAATGGCATTACTTTCACCACCAGCTATTGGCCACAGTAATATACATCCCTTCCATTACACAACACACACTATATTGGCTTACTTCTTGTCAGTCGCTGCTGCTCTACACAGTTGACGGGTATTGCCCACTACCCACAGGGACGGACTCTAATGTCCATAACAGTTGTTCATCTGAAGATAATTACAGCAGCAACACCTGATGGCACATGTATATCGTTCCACATCATCTACCTCAGTATTATGGAACAAGTACTATGGTCAGTTACATGCATATATACTTCCCATACCTGTTGTGGGGATGAGGTCTTTTGTAGATAGTGTCCTTGTAGGAGTTTTTTTTTTCTTTCCTTCACTATGGCCTTAGCCTGCTTCTTTTGTTTTCTTTTTTGGTGTGGTTGGGGTTCTAGATCTGTTTTCTGCTTTCTCTTTCTCTCTCTCCATCTCTTTCTCTCTCTCTCTCTCTCTCCAGTAAATGGATTGAGCTGCTTCAAATAGATTACAGTATGGGTTTTTGTGGGTGATGCACATGATCAAGTGATGGTCTCTGTACCAATCAGTGTCCTCCACTTGCTACCTGCATGCAGCATGCTGTGTAGTACTTCTAATTACCAATGTCATGGCAACCCACTACTATAAATCCCTATATCATGTGGGTGTGGTCCCTTTACCTTTCCTGTATGGTGGACATCCTTCCTGTGTATGGGCAGCAGTGTTACAGACAGCAGGTAGCAATACATCTTACAAGAGAACTTGCACACTCAGGCCAGCTACATATTTGTATGAGGTTCCAGAACTAAAAACCAAGTGTGAGTACTGTTGTTGTATGCATTGTATAGCACCAGTGTTACAGGGCTTGTGTGTACATACTAGTTTAAAATGAACAACAGTCTGTCTGCATAGCTCTCAAATGTGTGCCTATCCACTTGGTCAGAGGTGTGCATGTTATGTTTTGTCTGTCCACCGCACAGGTCGTGTGTCAGATATATCACTGGCTGTGTGAGCGTTCAGTGCTATCAGTACATTGCTACATCCATTTGTGTTTCTGAATTCATATTCCTGACTGAGGGTATGTTGCAGACTATCCTGTAAAACCAGAAACTTGCTTAGTGTATTACAACACTATTTCACATATGGGCCTGTGTTCCAGCCTCTGTTCTCCACCTACATACCAGGCTTTGTCCAATATGACACGCTGTCAGGGGTTGTTATGTGGTAGTCCGTGAGTATGTCATGCTGCCATTCCTGCCATCATTCCACTGCTGTTGTGGCTCCCACATATATTGTGGGGTTGGGTCCATATATGTATGGGCTTCATCTGCACAATACATGTGTGCCTATATACAGTCAAGAAGCCAGTGTATGTAACAGTGGTAAATGGCCCTGTATGTCAGTCGATGGGGGGATGCACCATAACTAACCTAGGCTGTTACAACATGTGAGGTGTATCAGTGGTAAGCTGCCTTAAGGTATTTGGATGTACATTACCATACAATTCACCTTGGGTAAATGCAGACCTACTGCTTCCTATCATACAGACTGTTCTGTTTGTCAATGAGATTGTGATTGTTTCAGTTATCTCTTGTTATGTAAAATATACATCCCATTGTGTCACTTGAGGTCTTTACCCCACTAGGGATTTTGTACAGAGTGTAGATAGAGGCTGTTGGAATATACATCTGCATTACTTACTGTTGATTGATGGTTATCCTGTGGCCCAGTCTGTCTTTACTGTTGTACTACTTGAAGGCCTTGGCCTGGACAGCAACATATGTAATGCTTTCCAGAATACTGTATTAATTTATCTGTTTGACAGTTGCATTAGTCTGTTTATATGTATTTCAGAGTCTAAACAGCTATATGACATGGCATATACAACTGTAATAGTACACAAATAAAGCTTTTTCATGTATGCATACCTGTGTGTGGTGTTATATCCTTTGACATCTCTGTGGGTATATGTTGCAGGCAACAATTGTCTTTTGTATGGGTGACTCATACAGTGTCCATTTGGTAAAGTGGCAAATGTAGGCATACTGGCTGTTCCATATGGTGTGCACCCTCTAAATATGTATCTTCCTATACATATCTGTGTGTGTGTGTATGTGTAGTTACATACCTATCTAGCTATCTATATATATATATATATATATATATATATATATATATATATATATATATATATATATACGTCTGTCTGTATATATATATATATATATATATATATATATATATATATATCTGCATATATGTATCTGTGTATATGTATCTTAGGAATGTTTATTGCTTCCACATTGTACACTCCTTATGGTAGCCAGACTGTACTGCATGATATGTTATTGATACCAGCCTGACATCATACAGGTAGGAGGGATTACTGTTAACAACTTGTGCCCATGTTGTGTCAGGTCCTGGTTATGGGATTTGCAACAGCTGGTATTGTATTGCAGGGTAGACCTGTTTGTCATTTGGGGGGGGTATCAATACATACAAGATGTATGTTGCTTGGGCCCCCTCACCCCCATTAACAGTGCCTGTGGTTATATATGTATTTGTAATATTCTCTTTTATATCTATTGATATATATCTGTATATACATATATATATATATATATATATATATATATATATATATATATATATATATATATATACACACGCACACACTCCTTCCTCAAGCAAGAAGAAACCAGTCTGGTGGACACCCCGGCCATAAGCAAACTTTACAATAAAAGGAGGAGACTTATACAAAAAAAGGCCAAATCTCAAGTAGAAAAATCATCCCTGATCAGCATTAGTAAGAAATTGAGGGCCCTCATCAAATCAATTAAAGCTAATTTTGAAAAGAAAGTTGCCAAGGATGCCAATGATAACCATAAGGCCTTATATGGCTATGTCAAAAACCTAAATGGCAACGCTCAGGTCTGTTATGAGGTAGTACAAAATGGAACAAAATACACTGACCCTTCTGACATTGCCAACATCTTGGCTGACAGGTTCAGTGCAAATCCCCCCCCCCCCCTCACCACCTACAGGGCCTATTACCATTCCAGGGGATTGTGTAATTCCAATTATTACTGATACGTTGGTTAACAAGGCTCTATCTAAAGCTAAAAACACTGACTCCATGGGACCAGATGGTGTCCCAGGCTGTGTCATACGCGAGCGCCAAAAGGAATTAACCCCGCATCTTAATACCCTGTTCAGTCTCAGCCTCTCCACAGGATATGTGCCCATAGAATGGTGCAAGGCAATGGTGGTCCCACTACACAAGGGTGGGGCCACAACTGATCCTGGGAACTACCGACCAATAAGCCTGACCAGTCTGATCTGTAAGGCTATGGAGCGAATCATTATGGAACTCATAAATGGAGATATTGGGAACATACAGTCACTGGACCCCACACAGTTAGGGCTTCGTCAAGAGCAGATCATGCCTCCTGAACCTAGTGGATTTCTTTGAGACAGTTACTCAGGCTATAGATAAGGGAAAGGAGGTACACATGGCTTACCCTGACCTTGCTAAAGCATTTGACACCATTCCCCATTCAGGTATTATTGATAAGCTCACCAGCCTGGGCATAAACCCTTACGTCACAAGATGGATCACAAACTGGCTCTCAGACAGATTCCATAAAGTAAGAGTAGCGGGATCTATGTCTGAATCCAGACCAGTAACGAGCGGTGTGCCTCAGGGCTCTGTCCTGGGGCCCCTCCTGTTTGGAATATACTTCTCAAAAGTACAGGCAAGCACGGAAGGGCTGTGGCTGACTAAGTTTGTGGATGACTGCAAACTGAGTGCTATAGTAGAGTCTCCGGCTGACATGGAGATCCTCCAGAAGGGCCTAAATGAGACTGATGCATGGTGTCAAAGCCATGGTCTCAAGCTGAATGCAAAAAAATGTGTAGTAATCCCCTTTGGAAAAAACAGAGTACCCACAAACTATAACATAGGAGGTAATCCCCTGAAATCTGAAGAAGAAATAAGGGATCTAGGGACCCAAGTAGATAGTCAGCTTTCCTTGAATAGCCATGTTGCCAAAGTGGTTAGAAAATCCTTCTATGTGACCCA
This sequence comes from Protopterus annectens, assembly GCF_019279795.1. Classification (NCBI taxonomy): domain Eukaryota; kingdom Metazoa; phylum Chordata; order Ceratodontiformes; family Protopteridae; genus Protopterus; species Protopterus annectens. The sequence continues at coordinate 598,386,986 of NC_056734.1, read as the reverse complement.
TCTGATCACGAAAGGGTTCGCATCAAGATCTAAGGATGTAATGGTGCCCCTCTACTCTTCCCTCATCAGACCCATTATTGAGTACAATGCACCAATTGGAATGTACCTGGCTAGACATCTCCAGCAGCTGGAGAGACCACAGAGGTACCTAACCAAGAGGATTACTGGCCTCAAACAGTTGCCCTATACAGCACGATCGAAAAAGCTAAGACTGTTCTCTGTTGCATACCGCTTTCTCAGAGGTGATCTCTGTCTAACGTACAGAGCCATGTCCAACCCAGAATTGTTGAACATGCTCCATCTTAGCAAAACCAAATCTACTCGAGCTACACGCTCTAGTGATATAAACCTCAACACAACAATGAATCGAACATGCTGGAGGGATAGATTCCCTTCGCAGAGAGTTCCCTTACTATGGAACAGGGTCCCGATCTACATAAGACAGAGCCCCTCACTATCACTCTTCAAGAGGAACCTTGATGAGTGGATGGATAACAGAAAGTTCACACCGGGGATCACACCAACAGCACTACTAGATAGGGGCCAAGGGTACTAGCTGCTAGTACAAGAGTCTAGGGAACTACTAAAGGGGCGGTGAATACCGCACAACATAGCTGGGCTAATATATGCCTTCGGGCAGATAGCCCAGTACCAACCTATGAACCTATGAACCTATATATATGTCTATATATATATATATATATATATATATATATATATATTGCTGTATATATATATATATATATATATATATATATATATATATATATATATATATATAAATATATATATATAAACATATATATATATATATATATAGATAGATATATATATCTATATATGGTTCTACCTGACAATGCCAAAAGCTGACAATGCCGACGATGAGAACACCGCCACCAGAAGATCAAAAACTGAGATGACCGATGGATGAAAACCCCGACATTGAGAACACCGACATGTGAAAAGGCTGTGTAAGTATGCGGTAGTGACTGACATTAGGATTAGGGTGCGAGTAAGGTAAGTGTGCGATACTGACGGACTCTAGGGATAGGGGTGGGTTAAGTGAGTAAGGATTAAGGCGTGGGTTAGGTGAGTGTGCGATAGTGACAGTCTTTAGGGTTGGGGCGGGTTAAGTGAGTTAGGGATAGGTCGCGGGTTAGGTGAGTGTGTGATAGTGACAGTCTTTAGGGTTAGGGGCGAGTTAAGTGAGCTAGGGTTAGGACACGGGTTAGGTGAGTGTGCGATAGTGACAGTCTTTAGGGTTAGGGGCGGGTTAAGTGAGTTAGGGTTAGGGCGCGGGTTAGGTGAGTGTGCGATAGTGACGGACCTTAGGGTTAGGGTTTGGGTTAAGGTTATAGATAGTTGTGTATGTAAGGTTTAGTGTGGGTTTGTAAGGAGTTTGGTGTGCTTGTGTTGTGTGTGTGCATTTTGGACAGGGGATTTGTTTTGTTTGTTGATTGTCGGGATTGTGGTGTGTTGGGCATGTGAGGTTTCATGTTTGTGAACTTTCGGTTACGTGGTGTCAGTGATTTCGTTGTCAGTGTTGTAGTGTATCGGTGTTGTCAGGTAGACCCATAGATATATATATATACATATATATGTATATATATATATATATATATATATATATATATATATATATATATATATATGTAGACATATATATCTATAGATGTATGCATATGTATATGTATGTATGTATGCACACACATATAAATATATATATATATGTAGATTTTATATTTATAAAATGTATATATATATATATATATATATATATATATATATATATATATATTTTTTTTTTTTTTTTACTGCGGTGGTGGTGCTGCGGTAGCATTGTCGCCTCACAGTAAGACGTTCTGTTCGATTCTCAGCTAGAGCATCTTCAGTGTGGAGATATGCGTGAATGGGCATACCTTTGTTGAAGGTTGTGCGTCAGGTCTGGCAACTCGGCATGTAAAAATCTACTGCCAATCATTAGCGGACTGGAGTTCCGCTGTGGCGACCCCTAACCAGGTAAAGCCGAAAGACACAACAACATATATATGTAGATTGTATATATATATATATATATATATATATATATATATATATATATATATATATATATGTATATATAGATATAGATATAGATATGTATATATCTATTTAGATATAAATATCTATATCTATATCTATATCTATATATATATATATATATATATATATATATATATATATATATATATATATATATGTGCACACATATACATCTACTTGTATAAATACATTTCCTGTACTGTTGAATGACTGTGCTGGATGATATGTTTGTGAAAACATCAGGGTTATGTATATCTGACATGGCTTAGTGGTAAATCACTTTGGCTATGGTGTGTATGGTCCTGGGTTTGAGCCTTTTAGGGGCTGTATATTTTGTTGCTGGGCAGAACAAGGGCTGTTGGATACAGAGTGATTAAGGCACTTTTAAGCAGGTTTGTGTGGGTTAGTGCGAGGGTAAGCTATGCTAACCAGTTAAATATGCTTACAGAGAGTTAGCTTCAATATTGCTTAACCTGTATGCGCATTGCTTACCTCCATGCAAACGGGCTTAAACTCGCTTACTACTGCTTAAATATGCTTACTCCCACCTACTACTGCTTAATAGTGCTTACACTTATTTACTAGTGCTTACTCCCGCTTACCACCACACTAATTTAGACAGTAATATCTAATGGTTCTTGGGAAGGTGGTGGATTTGGAAACTCTATGGAGTTATCATTCATTACACATTTTACCTTCCATTTGCATCCCTGATTCCTGTGTGCATATACTGTATGGGGCACGTGTGATTATCTGTGGACTTTGCATCATTATGACAATGGCACCTTAAATCTGCATTTCATGCAGTACTCCAGTTCAGAAATATATGTTATAAATATATAGATGTTATAAATATATGTTATCGTAGATTATGCAACAAAATAAATTGATCATATAGTGATTTGACATGATAAATGGATTGTACTTGTGTGGGACTTGAACTGGGAATGACTGCTCCTAAGGCGAATGCTCTGCCCACTACACTATTGCTGTACTGCTTCATTTGCATATATCTTGTTTTTTATTCTCTTGTGCTACTTAAGCTGCATTAAACGTAGCTAAGCGATGGGCAAACCCGCGCACCTACGGTTAAATGTAATCTGTTTCATAAAAAAATAATCTTTATATTTAATGTTTTAACTATTGCTATTGTAAACCTGGGGGGATGTTGCTGGGGATATGCAGACACCTATGAGCTGTCTAGCTCATTCTTATTCATACTCTGCTGTTCTTCATTGCAGTGGCGTGTATATTCTGAGAGCTCTGCTCTCAGACATGCCCCCTGCACTCCTACACACTCCATGTCCATTTAGGAGGTCAGGCAGAGTGCCTTCAATAATATGCATGGCGCGCTGCCGTCCTGCTCCTAAACGACTGCTTCCATGCAGGACTAAGCTAGTCCTGCATGGAGGGATAGTGAATCCGGGGCACATGTGAGGGGATCATTTGCTTAACTGTCTATCAACACAATGCATGTGTGATATCAGTCATGATCCATTTCCATATGACGTCATGCCCATTTATTTATTTATTTCAGTTTGTTAACCGGGAAAGTCCATTGGGCCAAGGTAGCCCGTTTTCAATGGAGGCCCAAGGATAAAAGCTCCAGACAGAAAGACAATATACAATGTATTAGTACAGCATATGAGAACAACAGTTTAACATTCAATATAAAGCAAGGCAAGATTTTACATATCTTGAAATATATGAGCTGAGTCAATCACTTATAAGATATTAGCAAAAACAATACATTTATGTTCATTTAATACACTACATGTAATTAGGCAAATTAATTTAAGAGCGATGAATTGAAGCAGTGGCAGAGATTAGAGTAGAATAGAATTGGAATAGGTATCAGGAATCAGGTAGGATGTATACAGGAGCACTCCCAGAGGGAGTAGAGGTGAGAGTGGAGTAGGGTTTTAAAGGATGGTGGGTTAGGGGTAGTTCTAATGTAAGGGGGAAGAGAGTTCCATAATCTGGCAAGGGAGAATGATAGAAGTTGCCCTGGTGTGTGTAAAGGCTTGTAAAGTTCTAAGAGGTTCTGATTTGTGGATCTAAGTGTTCTATGTGACTGGTGAAGTTTTAGGGAAGAGGAGAGTGATGGACAGTTAGAAGGTTTGAAAATTAGCTTGTGTGCTGTAGTTAGTGTCAATCATACTAACCCCACTCACACCTGCACAGACCCCCCCCCCAGGGTGGGGTGGGACTGTGCAGTACAAGGATTCACTAAAACAAAACAGAAGATCCCTTGTATAACAAAACTCACACTTCTATGTGCTTACAAAGGACCCTTTGTTTCACAGAACTTATATATGCTTATGGAACAAAAATGTCCTTAGTATTAATACAACTTACACTTATATACACCTATGAAGAACAAAAGATCATTAGTATGAAAGACCTCACACTTATCTATGCCTATGAAGAACAAAGATCCTTAGTTTTATTGAACTCATCCATTTATATGCTTATTGAAAGCAAAAGATCCTTTGTATATCTGGACACACACGTATATATGCTTATGAACAAAAGATCCTTAGTATCACACAATTCACATGCATCCATTCTTATGAAGAATAATACATCCTTAGTATTATACATCTCATACATTTATATGCTTATGAAGAAATATTGATCCTTTGTATCAAATAATTCATAGTTACATATGCTTATGAAGGGCAAAAGAGCCATAGAATCACAAAAATCACATGTATCCAAGCTTAGGAAGAACAAAAGAGCATCAGTATTATAGAACTCATACATTTATAAGCTTATGAAGAACAAAAGATCCTTCGTATCACAGAACTCACACTTCTTTATGCTTATGAAGAACAAAAACTCATTAGTGTTACAGAACTCACACTTATATGCACCTATAAAGAACAAGAGATCCCTCATATCACAGAACTAATATATCCTTAAGAGGTACAAAAGATTGTAGCGTTGTTGCCTCACAGTAAGACGCTGTCCGGTTCAATTCTCAGCTAGAGCGCCTTCTGCGTGGAGACATGTGTGAATGGGCGTACCTTCATTGAAGGTTGTGCATCAGGGCTGGTAACTCAGCACGTAAAAAGCAACTATCAATCATTAGCGGACCGGAGTTCCGCTGTGGCGACCCCTAACCGGGGAAAGCCGAAAGATACAACAACAACATCATCATACAACTCACACTAATCCATGCTTATGGAAAACAAAAGATCCTTATTATCACACAACCCATACTTATCCTAGCCAATAAACAACAAAATATCCTTCCTATCACAGAATTCACACTTATATACACTTATGAACAACAGAAGATCCTTTGTATCACAGAATTCAAACACTTAGAATCTTATGAAGAAAAAAAATCATTAGTATCACACAACTCCCGTAAACTTTCAAAACCTAATAGCTAGGTAGCAGCTGGTATAAATAAAATAAAACTTGGTGTTAAACAAGGTTCCTGTTTGGGACTGTTGTTATTCATCATCTGTATGTATTTTGCTAAGAATATACATGCAAACACCATAATAATGATTAAATAGGAAATATAGTCTTCATTTATTTTACATCCATCCATCCATCCCTTTGTAAAGTTCAGGGTCATGGGAAACTGGTGTATATCCTCTCAAACAACGATTACAGTGTGTGAACTAGACAAGATGGAATGTAAGTCTGAACTAGGGCAGAAGGCCTCATAAACCCTCATTAAGATGCATACCTGGGAGTAGGTAATTACTAACATTTAACCTTCAATCATGTCTCTGCAATGCAGGATGAAATGGAGGAGGGGGTTGCAACAAAACCCATGGAATATTGGGAGAACATTCAAGGCATCTCAAAGAAACAAACCAGGGGAAAAATTCCAGTGAAGCAGCATTGCTACATGCTGTACTATAATGTTACACATCTTATGTTGAGGTAATGAATTCTGAGATCAAGGCAGTACTAATAATAAAACAATGTTATTAAATTGTTCACAAAGCAGTGCTTACAGAATGTAAAGTATATATTTTGAATGATTACTTTTGCAAGTATGAAAAATGTGTAAAAGTATAGGTTTAAATATAGATACTGTCTCTTCTTAGGTTATTGTCCTCGAAACTATGACTACAGATTTTATGGGAAGCTTGGAATACTATACCTCAGCAGAAGTTCTACAAGCCAGTATATATTCAAATTAAGCTAGTAACATATTTGGCTGTGTTTATTATGGTTTATACAGCTGTAAATTATGCTAAAGCAGTAAAATACTTGATAGATGAATACGCACATCTGTTATAAAGCTCTGGTGAGATTTATTTTAAGAGGTTTCTTGAAATATAAAGCTGAACTGGAGCTGCTAGAATGACAAAAGGAATATTACCAGGTCAGAGTAATTTTTATTTGATAATAATAATAAAAAAAATCAGATGTATCATAATCTCACTGCATACCTTGGAAATTAGAACTACAGTAATAATGATAGCCAGACCTTCTTTGAAATGTCAACAGTATATCACTGCATTTGCACTTTTTACTTTTTTATGCATCCTACAATTTTCTTCTCCACCTCTGTGTTATGTACTTACATTATAAACCTACCTCTGTGTATGACATAACCTGTTGCTATACACTGAAAAGATGAATGTGAAGTATATGGTCCAAACACAGTACAGGGCAGTGTACATACACTGCAGAGTATTGTGATATCCCATTCCTGGATTCTGTACGGAAGCTGTGTAAATGATCTGTAGTGGGATATGGGAATGCCATGTAAAATGAACACTCAGGGGAAGTGTGTGTATTGAATAGGGACACAGATGAATTGCAGGAATGAACACAGTGAAAGAGAACAGGTGAAACAACCTAATGTACAGCAGATGAAGGCATGTCAGTGGAAAATGGTTTTAGCTGCACAACCAATCATATATCTATATGCTACAGTAGGGAATGTACAGTGAAAATGTGTTTTATATGACTAAAACACAAGGTGACATAACAATGGGGAGGATTTCTGTGTGAAATAAGCATCCTTACAAGAGTAATGCAGAGGACATCTAGCAGGGATCCCACATACAACTGGGGTAGGGTGCATATTGTGAAGCTGTGCATACTGATATGCCTGAATATGAGTGTACTCTCAGAAGAGGTCTCCAACAAAGTGGGCACAGGTAAAACTCATGAAAAACATTACAAGAACAAACCACAATCATGGACAATATCAGAATAATACCATCAGTAATCCCATGCCTGTGACATAACATATGTGATGTGGAGTTATAAGAGATGAGCAGGCACACACACACACACACACACACACACACACACACACACACACACACACACACGCACACACGCACACACGCACACATGCACACACACACACACACACACACACACACACACACACACACACACACACACACACACACACACACACACACACACACACACACACACACACACACACACTTGAAAAACAATTACGATACACCCACACTCTATGTGGGTAATCACACACACTATTCCGGCACTGTAACATCTTCTGGAGGTGTTAGGAGGGACACTGCTACACCTGTATCCAACAATATGAGCATACAGGCTAGTTGAACAGCATGCATGGCATAAGCACAGTCCACACTGTCATGAATTATATACATGCCATTAATGTTGTGAAACACCTATGTAGGTAGTGTGCATCAGCAGAAGAGGTAGTGTGCATGCATCTGGTGTAGCAACTTGACTGGTGTTCCGGACCATCAGACAGTCATGTATATTCCACAAAAAGAATATCTAGGTATGGCCAATAAACAGTGCACTGTGACAAAGGTGGTACACTTCAGCTGCACATCATTGTAAGATACGTAGGGAGGTACATGAAGAAGGGTCCATTGTACCCAGTACTGGTATGATGAAGTGTGGGAGCTATGAAGGTATTATGGTTTCTGATGCGGATGTCCTTCACATACTCAGTACTTGTGTTACATTCAAGGGAGTAGTCAGCACTCTGACCACATGCTGGTGGGTGTTACACTTACCATGTAATCCAAGACATAGGTCACATACCTATTGTTCTGATTACAGGGTGTGATGTCTACATGGTACTTGGGTTGAGTACCCCTATGTTTTCTTGTCATTGTAGGTGTTGTCATGGCTGTGGCAGCAATATTTTGTATGTGTTGATACTATCTGTATTATACTAATATCACAGTTGGTGTCAATGATTGCTTAGAGTCTGTAGGGCTTCAGGCAGCTGTATGGACCCAGGAAGTGCATGTCATCTGTGATGTCCATCACTTAAATAATGGACAGGAAAGGGCCTAGCAGACATCCTTCATGTATGGACCTGATCAATGGATCTGAGATATAGTTCACTTGACACATTTCAACACAGTGAGATGCCATATATGTGATACACTGGCCTACCCACTTGGTGATATAGCTGTTTATGACCAGATATGACAGTGTTGATTGAATATCTCAGTGTGGATTTGTGTCAAATGCCTTGACTTTGTCAAGTTCCAAAGGTGATGCTGTCACCATGCATGCCCTCTATGACCTCTTTGAGGACATCTATCAGCTGTAACAAACATGATTTAGCATTAACAACTCACACAGGTCTGTTGCACACAGCTGGACTATTACTAGTGTCCATAGGTTCATAGGTGGGTACTAGGCTATAGGTCCTAGGGCCTATGCAAGCCTAGCCATAACAATTTCATGGCTATTTCTTCCCACAGGATGTACTTCCCTGGACCCCTGTCTAGCAGGGCAACTGACGTGATCCCCGGGGTAAATTTCTTATCTCCCATCCAATCATCAAGGTTCCTTTTGAAGAGGGCCAAAGTGGCGCTCTGCTTGACATGTATAGGCAGTCTATTCCAGAGTCTGGGGAGTCTCTGGGTCATGAACCTATCCCTCCAGCATGTTTTGTTCATTGTGATGACAAGGTCTAGATCCCGGGATCATGTTTCTCTGAGGGATTGGGATTTTGTAGCATGTCCAACAGCTCTGGGTTTGACATGGCCTTGTATGTTAAGCAGAGATCGCCTCTGAGTAGACAATATGCGACAAAGTATAGGTGGAGGTTTTTTAGATGGTCAGCATAGGGAATCTTATTTAGACCTGTGATTCTTTTAGTGAGGTATTCCTGCAGCCTTTCCAGTTGTTGCAGATGTCCTGAGAGGTACATACCAAATGGGGCATTGCATTCTATAATGGGTCTAATGAGGGATGAGTACAGTGGGACATTGACCTCCTTTTTTTCTGGATGAAAAGCCCTTAGTGATGAGGTGTGCCACATAGAAGGATTTCCTGGCTGCTGTGGCTATCGAAGGTGAGACCACTGTCCACCTGTGTCCCTAAGTCTCTTATCACACTTTCGGTGTTTAGTGTATTGCCACCTATGTGGTAATTCACGGGTACATGTTTTTTCCCAAAGGGGATAACTATACATTTCTTGGCATTGAGCTTGAGACCATGGCTCTGGCACCAAGCATCTGTTTCTGTAAGGCCCTTTTGTAGAATATCCACATCATTTGGGGATTCAGTAATGGCTCCCAGTTTGCAGTCATCTGTGAACTTTGTTAGCCACTGAGGTACTCCACTTCTCACTTGTCTGGAGCTAGATTTGGAGTCAGCTACTTTTACAGTGTGGGTTCTGTCAGTAAGCCAGTTGACAACCCATCAAGTGACATAGTAATTAATGCCCAGCTTAGTAAGTTTATCTATGATTCCAGAGTGGGGGATGGTGTCAAAGGCCTTGGTGAGGTCCAGATAGGCTGTGTGGACCACCTTACCCTTGTCCACGGCTCTGGAGACTGATTTGAAGAAGTCAATCAGGTTCAGGAGACAAGATTGTCCCTTCACGAACCCAAACTGCATGGGGTCCAATGTTTGAAGGTTGCCAATGTCATGGCATGTCAGGATGACATTTCGGTCTACCTCACAGTTGAGGAGAGTCAGAATGTCTCTATACATGCATGCACATGCATCAGGTACTGTCCTTCCAACTCAGATGGGTGCATGTTAATGTACATCTTTCTATGGGAACATAGCCAACATGGAAGATATGTTGAAGTGCGGATTCAACCATATCAGGAAAGTGTATGTCCTGAGTCACACCATAGGTGGTATTTGATGTTCTCACACCCAAGTGATTCCATGTGATAGGCCTGGATGAAGGTAAGATAATGCATACTACCTATCATGATCTGACCTAGGGTTTCGACACAATCCCCCATGCTGGTATCATTGAGAAACCCTCCCAGCTGTGGAATAACACCCACATTACTAGATGGGTAACCAATTGGCTCACCGATAGAATACATACTGTGAAAGTTGGTGAATCAATCTGTACCAGTAGAGCTGTCACCATTGCTTAGCCGCAGGGATCTGTGCTTGGCCCTTCACAGTTTGGACTCTATTTCTCGACAGTTCATGCTTAAGTATATAGCTTTTGGCTTAACAAGTTTGATGATTCTGGCATATTGGGTGCACAGATGAAGATAACATAGTACAGGAGGAAGAGGTAACACAGACAAATGATTGGTAACAAAGGCACACAATCTAGAAATACATGCAGAAATGTGTCTTTTTTATGTCATCCATCTGAAAAGTAGAATTCCATGTTAATCACAGCATTGACAACAAGCCTGCTATGCTGAAACCCAGTGATGCAAGCACTGGGAACACACGTAGATAGCAATCTGAACTTTGACCACCAAGTGTCTACACTGGTGTTGAAAGCCTATGTTGTGCACATCATAAGTCACATCATCATATTCAGATCTTAGAATTGTATGACAGCACTGTATTCAAATCTCATTAGAACATTAATAGAGTATAATGCTCCTTTTGAATGTACCTCATCAGACACATGCAGTAGCTGGAGAAACCACAGGGCTTTCTCATCAGGAAAGCACAGTCCACTTAACAGTCATCTGCAGACATGTAAATCACAGGCCATCTACTGTTGCCTGCACTTTAGGGAAGTAGGTTCCAAACAGATGATGACCCAGCACAGATCCTTGTGGTATTCCACTGGTTAGTAGGCTAGCCGTGGAGGTGCAGTCCTCAACTTTGAGACTGTGTGTTCTGTCTGTGAGCCAGTTGGCTATCCATCTAGTACTGTAGAGCCTAATTCCCAGATGGGAGATCTTCATTATGAGACACGCATGTGGGATAGTGTCAAAGGCCTTGGATAACTTAACATAGGTGGTATTTCCTGTTATCCTTCATCCAGGTCTTTGGGGTCAGTATCAAAGAAGTCCACAAGGTTCAATAAGCAAGATCTACCCTTGACAATAACATAATAGGTCAGGTCAAGTGTTTTGAAGGTCACCTATGCTCTGTGGATAACGTCCATTCTGATTCCTTCCCTAGACTTGCAGATAAGGCTTGTTAGGCTTATGGGTCAGTCAATAGTTGTAGTTCTGCATTTTGATGAAGTCAGCTTGTTTTAAGACAAAACTGAAGAATAAAGTTATGATACTCTAAAGTCCATTTGTTTTTCTCTTTCAGCTGCTGTGACAAGTGTTTTTTTTTTCCTTTTAAGTCTGTTTTAACCACTTTTGGTGTGTCTTAATTGTGTTTAGTAGTTCTGCATGTTACCAGATGGATGTGCATTGCATATCACACAACATCTGATATTACTTTCTGTAGTATAGGTAATATATGCATGGAAAAAATACTAAGACACCAGGGTTGCAGTGTTTGATGGGGGTAGGGTGGCAACACATGGCTGTATTGTAAATATGTGACATTTTGTTACATAGGGCCTTCACTTTGTATGTTTCCACATGTAGTTTCTTGTCATACATAGGAAATGTACAGTAAACCGCAGTAATACATAATAATATTTATTCTCCATAGTGCGTCGAGCAGCAGGTTTGTGCAGAGGCTGGCAAAGTGCATACACATGCAAGATACACATGTTTGTGAGTAGCTCAGCAGTGTGCAAACTCGAGCTGTACTGCTAAAGTCTGACAGTTAGTACTGAGTCTATGCAAAACACCTGACTCTGTGGCAGCACATGTTAATGCTGTGATACATTCCTTTTTTGACCCAGATGGTACTGTTTTAAATACTTTTATTTAAACATTGGTAATGCAATAACATGAATTCTTTACAGTATATGGGTAGCTGCGTGTTTGCAAAATGCAGCAAGGTTAAACAGCATTGCCCAGAAGTAACCACATCATTTGCTGCTGCTGCTCACTGTTGCTGTGCATTGGTGTGTGATGAGACCTCCACACAAACATAGAGCCCAAAAAGTGAAGGGCTCCATTACTTTTTTGCAACTTATGTGTGTTGTGTGTGATTCTATTCATACGTATGCCTGGGTAAGGTAAGTTGTATAGGTGAGGAAGCAATTACAGACAGACAAGACAAACAAGACAAGAGACAGGGATGATGATGGACACAAAAGGTTGGGGGATACCATAATTGGGGTGATGGTAGGGATAACCTGGCTCCATGACCATCAAGCTGGAAGAAAGTGAGAATCGAGTCTTCACTCACTGGACTGTCATCACTGTCACCTTACTCTGCAAGTGAATGGAGTGCTTGACATCTCCTTCACTTCCTCCTCCTAGTATGAAATATGTGGGAGAACAGCCTTTCCAGACAGCATAGGCGGGCACCAATGGTGTGACACACCAGCCTATGCACCATCCCTGGCAACTCCCTGCAGGTGATGAAATCATCACCTCTACCACTGCTCCCAGGGGGTACCTCTGGACCAGCCTCTGGGGCAGGACTACCTGAGGGTGCAGGTAGTATAGTGACAACAGAGGCAGTGCTGCCAGGTTGGCTCTCAGACGTGCTGGGAATTGGTGGTGCAGTCGGTGGAGCAGGGGTATGCTGATCCAATGGGGCTGGCCTAACTTGCCATGCTGTGGAGAATTTAATGATGTGATACACATGGATGACATGGACATATTTTGATGAGTCATAATAAAAATAAAAAAAGAAAATAAAAAGAAAAGGAAAAATAAATTAAATACAATAAAATAACATAAAAATATAAAATAAAATAAAATAAAAAATACATTTATAAAATAAACTACAATAAATTAATAATAAAATAAAAATATTTTTAAAAATAAAATAAAATAAAATAAATAATATGAAAATGAGAGATAAGGGTTGGAGTGAGAGAAGAAAAAAGATAACATTAGTACCATCATATGTGACATGCAATTCATTAATACATTTATACAACTCTATTACCTTACGTTTTGCATTTAAGTCTGCCTCCTAACAGATATACACTATACTAGAGACTGCTGCAAGTAATCCTTTAAACGTGCATATATTGCACATATGGGTGATCCAGTTCTGCAAATTATAGTTTACAGCAGGGCATTTGTGCTACTAGTATAGAGGTTTTAATTTAATGTAAGTATTATTGAAGAAATAAGAGTATGGTATAGTTGTGAATTGTGGTAGTTGAACCCACAACCTCTGACTAAAGTCTAGTATTGAGCTCTTACAATTGGTTTGTGCTGCAGACTAATGCATGCATACTTTCATTTACAGTTGATATATGCACGCTCAATTTAGTACAACTCTATAAAATACCAAAAAAGCTATCTTTAACTTTTAATGCTACAATAACACTTCTCTTCTGCTGCATACATACCACATGCTCCCCTCAGTCTCTCCAGTCTGACCCCATGGGCCTGTACATTAAACTCCTGATCACTGACAGCTAGAAAAATAACAAAAAAGAGCAGAAGACCATTATGCATACCAGTATTGCTTATATTCAGCTTTCTAACTCTTACAAGTACTCTCTTCAGTTGATACTTACACAGATGTGGGATGTCCTCAGTCCTACATTCATCAATCCAATGGTCAACAGTATCCTTCTTCCTCCTCTGTAGGTCATTAAAATGATGCCTATGGTGTGCGGGATACCAGTGGCAATGGATATAGCCTGGGCTAAACTATCCCATGCTTCAGACTTGTACTGGGAGCCAGAATAGTCCCTCCACAGGCTCCTGGACACCCCACATCTGTGCCTTAAACCTGACAGCATTCCCACTAGCGCATGCCATGTCTATCTACTGGCTGATCTAGAGCAATGGAGACTGATCTTTTCCCACCAATTCCAGTTATTTACTGGAGTGCGCACAGTCACACAGTGCATTTGCACAGATAAGCATGGAGAGCAGCAGTGACAAGCAGTGAAGAATTAAATAATTGCAATTGGAAGGTTAACCTGACGCTTGGCCTAAGTTTGAGGGGTGTCAATTGATGTAGCCTGGAAATATATATTGGAAATTGGAAGGTAACTGTTAGGTGAGTTAGGTTGGAGGCATACATGTAATGACCTGACACATTTGTTTTTACCTTTATACACTGAGAACATTGGGTTTTACACTATGGGATTCAAACCTAGGCATAAAAAACAAAACATTTTTTCCATAGCATTCATTTTCCATGTTTGCAAAAGAAGTGCTGTTCATACATATTCAAGCATCATACATAAATAGAGGTGACGGTATGAGCTGTTACACATGTATGTGTGTGACCTGACAAGATTATTGGATGTAAAAGCAGTTGTGTATGTGTCTTAGGCAAATGTGAAGGCCGTGCAAGTCCAGATAGCAGACTTATACTTATAGGAATATAGTAGACAGTATACCCACAGCCATACATCTGATATTAATTGTGGTAATACATAGATAAATAAATCAATAAATGTCACAATAATAAACTAGATAAGGGTGGGGGGTACCTATCATGCAACAATGGAGTTATTTGGCAAAAATGTTAGATATGCTAAATTCAGATGGGAGATCTTGCCAAGGTTCTCATAATGAGGTAACATAGCCTACCGTAAGATAGACATGATATTAGAGGATAATTTATTACAAGGGATTATTAATAAGTAATTGTTTGATTTCCTAATGGTTATGAAGCCATATCTCCCGGGAATTTTTGGAATCCTGAAAGTTCATAAGAACCCACTTGATCCACCATTAAGACCAGTAGTAACATCAGCAGATTATAAGATCTAGACTTTAGCAATATTCTTGGATAGAAAATTAAAAGCCTTTTATGGCTTATACCCTCATATACTTATTGATTCATGGGATTTTTAACAAAGATAGGGAAAGCTGAATTTAATGAGTATTTTTATTGTGTGACTATAGATGTGAAGGACCTCTTTTCAGTAATCCCTCATCAGAAAGGACTTGAGTGGTTTGAGGAGATGTTAGGGGACTTCAGGTTTTTGAACCAAAATGATTTTAGGATGGTGTTAGAGAATATGGAGTTAGTGCTGAAAAATAATTTTATTTATTTTCAAAGGGAATATTATTATCAGTTGGGTGGTGTGTCCATGGGCGCATCATGTGTGCCCATTTTTGCCACTATAGTTTTGTTGTATTGGGAAAAACATTTCATATTTGATTCTGAATACCAACAATATATTAGGGCTTATTATTGATTTTTGGATGACATTGTTATGGTTTGGCATGGCCCCCCTGGAATTGAGTGATCACTTTTTGAGATACATCAGCAGCACATCTGAATTTTTGCACTTTACCTATGAGATACGGGTTAATAAGGTAGATTTTTTAGATGTAAGTATTCATAAGGATCTTGTGAATGGGAGATATGTATCTAATATATTTAGAAAGGAATTGTTCTCAAATTCATTCTTATATTTTGATAGTAAACATCCATTTACACAAAGGAAAAAATATTGTTATGGGGCAGATGGTATGGGCAGCTCATATGACTTCAGTTTGGTAGGATTTAAAGAAGGAATTAGATTATATTGAAAGGCTTTTTATAAAGAGACGATATCCTGATAACTTTGCTAAGCCCCTTAATGATGAAGTGTTATTGGGTTGGGGAAAAATACATTCCCTATTAAGTAATGCTACACCAGTTAGTTTTAATGATAGAAATAAAAAGGGGAAATTATATGAATGGAGAGCCTAAGGGAGATGATACAAATGTACCTTATTTAGTAAGAGTTTTTAATCAGGATGTGGGAAAGATTCAGAATATTATTATAAAAACCTGGAAGTTATTTGTGAGCATGCCTAATAAGTAGAGTGTGTTCTCCAGGCCCTTGAAATTTAGTTTTGAAAGAAATTTTAATTTGAAAGATATTTTTGAAAAAGGACAGATCTAGCAGCCTGAGAGGGAAGGAGCTAGAAAAGGAACTTTTAAATGTGGAATGTGTCCCTAGTGCCCCTTCATGGTGAATTTGGCAGAGTTGAGACTAGATAACTCCAAAGTGAGATTATACATAATGGGATATTTTAATTGCCTAACTAAAGCGGTAGTTTATTTAACCTATTGTTCAACATGTTTTTCATTCTTTGTGGGAAAAACTGAATGTAGTCTTAGACAGAGAGTCTATGAGCACATGTATGAAATAAATAGGAAAAAAAAGCCCAATGCCTTATATAGACATTCTATTAAATGCCAAAGGACTGATTTTAGGTTTTGGGTACTTGAAAGTGTTAAACAACAAGAAAGCGGTGAGGTTTGGGAGTCCATGTTGGAGTCTAGAGAACTAATTTGGCAACTGCATTTGTACGCATGTGCCCCCCCCCTGGACTGAATGACCTCATTTCATTAGCCCCAGCCCTAAGGTTGAGGGCAAGTAGACTGTAAATGTTTTTTTTTATGTATTACAGTAAAAGTTTTTTAGATATATTATAGACAATGATAACAATATATATGTATATGGGAATGAGTGTTTTATGTTTTATGTTTTTTATTTTGTTTTATATTGTGTTTCATATTGTTTTAAATATTCATATTTATTACAATATCAATACATTCGATTAGTGGATTTTCTAATAAGAGTACTGTGAGTTAATGATTATATATTGGATATTGTGTGGTTTGACCATTGCAGAGGGGGAAGTGGCTTTTTAATGTGAATGGGAATAAGATGGTAGATTCTGATGAAGTTTTCAGTTTTGGAAATGAAAGTGCTCAATCTGTTGTAACTGTCTTTTGCTGTGACTGAATGGCATTTTGGCTTATCTTCATGAAGTGGAAGTGTTTTGTTTTCTATATTATAATAACAGTTTGGGTACCCTTTATTGGCACCAGTGTGGTCAGCTGAAGGTGTTTTCTCATTTATTGTGTTTGGTTTATAGCCTTCTGCCTATTCGCATGTTGTTATAGAAAATCAATGTATGACATACGCACAAGAAAATGATGGCTCACATGAGATATGTCTACATAGAACTGGATTTGAACTCTCACTCCAATACACCTTCAGAATACAGGATAGGTGCCACATCCCACTTTGCCATACAAACGGCTTTGCAGCAAAGAACTGCACTCATTCTTCACACAACCAACTACAACAGCATCTACACTGATATCAAACCATGCTACAGATATTTGTATACTTATTATTTTTGGATGTGGTGCACTTAGTGATCACACAACCTGTTATGATTACTGCTTGCAAATATACATCTTTGTCTTATCTTTCTGTGTTTGTTGATCATTCTTCAGTTATCTGACCAGTAATCTGAGACATGCAGTGTGCAAGCCATTCTATATCATTGGACTTAAAATGTGTGAGGATATTAACTGGAAATAATATTATATGTAGTTGCCAATAAATGCAGGGCAGGCTGCATGTTAAGAAACACAATCTGTGAATTGTGTGCTGCTTGTTTACATTTCCAACCTTACATCTAACACTTTGTAGATCTAACTTGACACACCCAGTGGATAGTAAGGGAGCCTGCAGTGCTGTCATGTTTTCCTTCTCCCAAACAATAATCAGTCACAGTTGCAATCCATTAAAAACAAACACTGAGGGAGTACTAGCACTGTGTTTATATCTCCTACATAGATCCAAGTATTTGGGATTCAGTAATTCTAATCAGTTCACACTTCATTTGCATCTTTACCATGCTAACAGCCCCAAATCTACACCATATAAAAAGGCAACACTGTAACTAGGCAAACTGATGGTGAGGAGACTCATTTGTGTTGCGAAGACTGCACAGATGTTATTTCTTCAGGATATATCTGCACAGAGGATTACTGAACTTCAAAAGGTATGCTTGCATTTTGTCAGCTGTATATTGCATATGCTGGAATGTATTTAAGAAAAATCTGAAGCAAAGGCATTGACACTTTTATCTGTATGCATTAGTTAGAAGTGTACTGATGGCATGGGCATGTTTGTCAAGCCATTTCACATGTATACATGATTGCCAATATGTGAAAATGGAATTCTTTGTGATAAATATGCACAAATGTTTCAGAAATAGTCCATTTAATAGCACTTTTAGCTTTTCCGAGATGGTTTGTTAGGAAAATGTGTCATTTGCCTGTTTTTTTTTTTTTTTTTTTTTTTTGGGTGGGGCAAAGCTGAGTTACTGCTATGGCGCAAACAAGGATAGACTGGTTTTTTTTTGTGATTAGCAAAGCTGAGTTGCTGTTATGGCACAAACAAGGATATGTTGCTCTTGTTAATCTCATTGTTTTACATATTTCACATCTCTAGATTATTTTATGTTTCTCCAGTGAGTAATAATGAGTGGCTATCTTTTCTGTTTTATCTGGGAACAGTTATTTTGTAGTTATGTGATACTTATGTGTAATATCCTACTGTTGTCATTTAGGACACCTAAGAGTATGCCACCCAGGCATGTCAATCCTCG
Source organism: Protopterus annectens (assembly GCF_019279795.1). NCBI lineage: Eukaryota > Metazoa > Chordata > Ceratodontiformes > Protopteridae > Protopterus > Protopterus annectens. Next base: position 598,368,270 of record NC_056734.1, on the reverse strand, counting down.
GAGACTCCCATTTACCAGTGCTGAGAATCAGGTGATAGTGGAAGCCTTTAGGCAGCTTGGTGCTATTCTGATGGAAAGAGGATGAGCGATATGGCACACAGGGTGCAAATTTGGCACCAGATTGTTGATGATTTGAATGCCATAGGTGGCCACAGCAAGACATATGAGCAGGTGTACAAAAGGGCCACTGATATGATCCCATCTGGACAGAGGAGATCAGCTGAAAGGGGCTGTGGCCAGATGGTTACTGGGAGAGGGCCTGCTATGGAACCACCACTAACACTAAATGAAGAGTTCCTGGCCAATATCAGGGATCCAAACATCTCCCAGAAAAGTGCAGTACAGCATGCCCTGGATGTCAATGCAACAGTTTCAGAGATAGCAAACACATCCCAGGAGGAGCTTACAGGTAAGCTTTGGTATCTCAATAGCTGAATACTGTTGTATAGTAAAACAATTGATATCAATACATTACTTCTGTGTGACATTAATTTTTTGGGAGAGAGATTGAAGATTGCTACAGTTAGCAACACATTCTGATTGATTAGCTTAGGTTGGAGTTGTCAGATAAGTTCTTGTTGAAAGTATAGTTAATGAACATATCAAAGGGTAAAAGTATTAACCCCTGTATTAACTGTCAGTTGTAATGATGTTGCCCTTACCTTTTGCTTAACTTCTTCCAGGACCCTTTGGCCTGCAGAGAAGACTCTCATCTGCAGATGGTAAGCCAATCATTTTGATGTTATTGAGTAATTTAAAGAAATATTTAAGCGTGTGATGTTGATCTCGGGCTTATTGTATGTATTGCTGTACTGTCTGTAATAGTGGCACCACTGTTAGTTTGTTTGCATATATTGGACTATAGTAGTGCAGATATTAATTTTTCCTGGGTCTGTTGATTTTTATCACAGGTGATCATGTCAGTGGAAGTGTGGGACCTGTGCCACCTGATGTCAGTGTATTAGCAGACTCTGATGATGATGGTGGTGGCCAAATAGAGGAAAAGTCAGGGGATGCAGAGGTTGAATCTGACATGGACATTGACATACAGCCATCCCCTGCATTTCCATCAGACACAGCCAGTAGGCCTATGCCTACCCAGTCCGGTGAGCCCACAGATATTGGACAGATGGAGGGTGAGACCATTGATCAGGGAAGTGTGGTTACTGCAGCTTCTGTGCCTGTTGAGTCTGGCCATAACCAAAGTATGGGTGAGGAGCCATGCAGGAGGGTTGTTAGGAGTGCTCAGAGGAGGCCTGCTGTCCTTCCTCAACCTGATCTAGGTATCTCTTCCTGTGCCACTCAACATATGTTTAGGGTTGTTATGGAGGCATAGACACATTCTCATAGGTGCTCCAGACAAATTCTCAGGGTTGTAGATGTGGCAAAGGCTGGCATGTGTGACTGCCTCCACTGTGCTGCCAATTAACTAGATAGGATAAGTGACACATTGGATCGAGGGGTGTCTTTGATGGACAGAGGGGTGTCTATCATGGAAAACATGTTTTCTGTGATGGAGTATCTGCTGGGAGGGGAACGGCATTCTTATGGGCATAGGTCTGTCACATCATCTGCTGTTAGCCAATGTGGCCATGCCCGATGACGCTTCCTTAGTGGCAGTACTTCCACTGTTCCGTCAATGAGTGTGTTGTCCACACCCAGATGTGGCAGGCCATGGTGTCATGGTCCTTGGTGTCCCTATGAAGGTAGCTTGTCCAGCACACATCAGTCACATTCAGATAGCAGCAGCATCTTACCGTGGGCATGGAAATGCCAGTGCAACTCCTGGTAGAGCAAGTTCTCATGGTCGGGGATGATGATGAACTGCCACCTCAATCATGCACAGCTCACACCTATCGAACATACCAAGATGTAGAGCTAGCCCAGAGCTTGGCTGTGTTCATGCAGACACTCACACACCAGTTTCACCTGGGAGACCCCTACAGACACACACACACAACAGGTACATGGTTCAGCCATGTAGCTTACACTCATTTCGTCTCACTCGCCATTTGTTGGTTTATTCAAATGTCTGCCTGCTTCCCTTTTTTACACACACACACACACACACACACACACACACACACACACACACACACACACACACACACACACACACACACACACACACAAACTCACTGACCTTTTGTGTCAGCCTAGGCTTCCTGTCCCCCATACACACAACATCCTGTGCAGATGATGATAACTGTGCCATATCCCTGCATTCTATCTTTTGGATTCAGGAATACAAAAGCTTTATGTCTGATGCTCAGGATGCATAGCTTACTTAATGCTTAGTTTATCAGCATTTGTGGTGTTGAATTATGACTTATATTGGCCTTGGAAAGTTAGAAGTTGATAGCATCAAAATTTCCCAACTTTATTGTGAATGATCTTGTGAGGGTTGTGAAGTCAGAAACTGCAATGTGTATCATTACTTTCTAATTCTCTCTTTAATGATTTTCCAGTACAAATGTATGGTGCTAAACTGAGGGCATGCAGTGATAAGCAGTACTTTTGTAAGGTACGAGTGTGTGACTCTTTGATGCCTGAGGCTTACTACTTAATAATGTACACATATACATCACATAATTCTCTGCTGTCACATATTAAGGCCATTTCTGTACAAATTTCTCACCTTTTACTTGCTTACAGTACCAAGTAATGAAATACAAGAATATGCTACTCATTCATATTATTACACAATACACTCCAGGTTCAAAGCTGTCTTTGTAAATGCACCAGTTGCCACAGTTTTAGTTCAGGGCTGACTCTGTCTGATGCAAGCAGTACACAGCCAATACATGGGGAGCTAAATGCTGTGTGAGATGCCAGGCATCAATGTCAATAAATGTATGTGCATAGGAGGAGGGTTTTAGGCACTAGGTGGTGAGTGGGTGAGTGTGCTATGTGTTGTTTCTTAGCTAATCCAAGGGCATACTGAGCACACCTACATCTGCCTACACCCATATCAGCCAGTGGTTCCCCCTTTGACTCCTCATCTGCCTGTGGCTGTGGTGACCTTGACATAGGATGTGTGCCTCTTCCCCTTGCTGATCCTGCTGAAGCTGTTTTCTCAGGATTATGTTGTGTAGCATGACTCATACTGTGAATATTTCAGTACATGTGCATGGATTGTATTGTGGGACTCCCCCAGATGTATCTAGGCATGGAAACCATGACTTCAGCATCCCACACACATGCTCTATGAAATTTTTTGCTTGAGTATGTGCCTCATTATGGAGTTCTTGTGTGTGTGTGTGTGTATGCGTGTGTGCATTTCTGATGGATGTCATCAACCACGTTTCCAGTACATAGCCTGCATCTCCCAGTAAATGCCCCTGTGGGACATCCCCCCTAGCAAACATCTGGTAGAGTTGGGAGGTAAGCCAGATATGTCAGTTGTGGTAACTGTGAGGGTTGCCAGCACAAACATTCAGAATTATTCCCCTGGCATTACACATGACTTGGCAGTTGATAGAATGGTGGCCCTTTCTGCTAATGTAGAGCCTACCTTGTTCCCTGGGTGGTGCCTTAATTTCTACATGTGTGCAATCTATGGCACCCACTACTTCAAGGTAGTGTGCTACATGGTAGAACTCCTGCATATTTCTGGTCCTCTCCTCAGAACTAGAGAGAAAATATATGTAGTCACTGGCATGTTGGAGCATAGCATTCAGGAACTGGTGGAAGATCCTGGAGGCTGATGCCTGTGACACCCCCAGCATTTTCCCTGTTGGTCTCTGAAAGGTACCTTTAGCTAAGATTCTAAGTGCTTTGTCTCCACTGGGGTTAGTTCCCCTCATTTAGCCCTGACTCTGAATTGAGGATGGCAGAGGTTGCAGAGGTCCTGTAGTGTGTCCCTATCCACTCTGTAGCGTGCTACAATTTCCACATCATGTAGGTTGTACAAAGTTAAACAGGACCTGAAAACTCTTCTCCTTCTTGGTTAGGCCTATTGGCAGCAGCAGCATTGGCTTCAGCCTCTAGCACATACAAATTAATTAAAGCAGCAGCAGCAACCCCTACCATTCTTTCTGTGTAGACTCTGTTTTGTGGCTGTATTCCAACAGGTTTCAGAATTCACAGGAAAATCCAGCATGGAGTGAACATGGTCGCTTTATAGTTTGTAGAATGGCTCCACCATGTTGGATTGGTTGATTAGCATGTGATTCAGATGCTTATGCTCTAATTAGCATGCCACAGTGTTTTCCTTGTTTGTGTAGTGCTATGCACCTCCACATGGCACTTGCTGAATCTAAAATTCTTTACTACAATATGTATTCCTGCTGCGACGCACATATGTTAAAAAATGACTGTTTAGGGTTTATTGAATTTGGCTGACTTTGTGTTTCTGAAGCATAGCCAAACTATCCACTTAAGTTCTGCTGATGAGATCAATAAAAAGGCTGAAACATGCACATCTAAAGCTAGTGAGGTTTGGCTTTATTGATCTGAATGTAACTCTAAAGGCTTAAAAAGTAAAAGAAAGTCATGAGCATTCAGAAGCCATATAGCTGAAATACTCAATGTTGGAAGGGGTCATTTCCCTATATATAATGGGCCACCACTACAGAATGATTAATGTATCACACAGTGAGAAATTTAGCTTGTGTGGGTTTTCTTTACAGTTTTTACTTATAGATATTACTGAGAATTTTTAATAACATAGTGGATCACAGATCATAACCTTGAATTATGTGTTCTTGACATGGATGCCTAGAAATTCATCTTGAATCTTGGCATCCATGTTGAGAACACATACTTCAAGGTTATGATCAGTGAGATGATCATGATTCTTTGTAGGTCATGTAGCTTTATCTGCTCCATGTACTATTAATTACAGGGAAAAAAATTGTTATGTGTTGTTGGTTTTCAAAGCCAGAAACTTAGTGGATGCTGTAAGAAAGCAGTGTAACACTGTCCTTCACGTTTACACTTACCTTTAATTTTTCCCTACTGTCTAGATTTTAGCAGAGCATCCAGATTCATGCCTCATATGTTTAGTCTGTTCCTCAAAAAAATTGTGGTTTTCAGACAAATCACCAAGGACTGAAGTCACTAAATAAGGACATACATTTGAGTTTCGGAGTTTCTACCCTCAACATTATGCAGGTGAACACATTGGGCCGGATTCACGAAACCTCTGTGTAAGACTTAATATGTCTTACTCCGAGGCTGCAGTTGAACAGTATGACGTCAGCATGCCATGAATATTCATGAGGGCATGCTGACTGATCCGTAACTCTTACACGGACTGAGTAGGCAAGCAGGGGGCGTGTCCGACTGCCAAACAGTCTAAAAGTCCACGCCCCTGCAAGGTTTTAAAAAGCATAATGTCAACAGACAAGAGCGAGTCCACTCAAATGTACTTGCACTCAACACCACACTCCCTGACACTGTAAACCCCCATCAGAGTTGTAAAACGGAAAAACATTTTTTTTTTAAATCCACAATATAGCTGCCCGTATTTGCGCTTGTTTGCGTGGGTGTGCCCATTGCTTAACCACAGTTAGCAATTGTGACATTGAAGAGCATATAAGAACTACTTATGCAAATTAATCCAAATAGCAATAGTGTAATGGTAGAGCGTGTACACAAAAAGAAGGCATTCATGGTTCAAGTCCCACCACTCCCCTTTTTATTTATGTTTTAAATCAGTATTTGAAATAATACCAGACAAATATGATTAAAATTTTATTAAAAGCAGTGACATGGCCAATGTATCAGCAAACAAAATATATATTTTTAAAAGACCCAGATATATAATAGCCTGCCGTTAAGCAACGTTTTACAAAGCGAAACACAGGTGCCCATAGTTAATAGCGCTATACCCATCTAAACAGAGGTGCCCGTAGTTTAATAGTGCTTTATCCAGCTAAACAGAGTTGCCAATAGTTTAATAGCACTTTATCCAGCTAAACAGAGTTGCCCATAGCTTAATAGCGCTTGACCCAGCTAAACAGAGTTGCCCATAGTTTAATAGTGCTTGACCCAGCTAAACAGAGTTGCCCATAGTGTAATAGCGCTTTACCCAGCGCAATAGAGTTGCCCAACATTTAAAAATGCTTTACCCAGCGTAATGTGTTTGCGCGGACATGCGCACTGCGACAACCAGGGCACCGGGGAGCAATGTAGAGCTAGGTTGCTTAAATGCAGCCACACCCCCTAGCCTGTCTAGACAGTATTAAAATAAAAGAGTGACAAGGTTCGAACCCAGTACCCTATGCATCATAATCAAACCACAGAACCACTAAGCCATGACAGCTTAGGAGAAACAGCCACTATTAGCATACATATACATAGAAATGGTAAATTAACCTTTACTAAGCAGGTCTGCAGTCAGCTTAGAATTCTCAAAAATGGCCAATCACAAAAAAGTGTGGGAAATGCGGCATATTTAAGCCCCATAGGCAGGAATACTCGCCATAACTGATTGTGGTACCCACTTGCAGTCAGGATGGCAGGCGTCGGAGAGGGTAATCACTTTAGAGCTCAAAGGTGGGGCATTGAGGAGTCTAAATATATGGTTTGGCTCCTAGTCCACCAACATGAAGGCCGACTCATGCAGGGCCAGGTTCAATGGGGAGCATACAAGGCAGAGGCGTGGAACCAGTTGGCACATGATCTTACCAGTGCCACAGGCATTCCCAGGACTGGTGAGCAGGTCCATCACCACCATGTGGACCTGAAGCATTGAATGGAGGACCAACTGAACTAATGGATCCAGGAGGCCCGTCATATGCCCACTGCCCCACTACTAAGTATCCATGTAATTAAGTATGTAAGAAATGCTATCCTAGCCTATAGTATGGATAGGTATGTTCCAATATCCCTTCATTTATATTACAGCTGCAGGTGTTCGTTCTGCGAATTGGCAAGCCTATGCTGATAGGCTGTTAAGGCTCAGGCAGGTTAGTAATTATTCAGCTGGTATTATTATAGAATATAAGTGAGACAGCCTGTAAAAGATTTCAGTGTTGTAACCCAGTAATAAAGGTCAAATAAGCCTAGAATAAAGCTTATTTTAGTATTCTAAGATCAGATAAGCGATGCAGCCTGAAAAAGAGTATTGTAATCCATTAATAAAGAGTAAACAAGTCTCAAATAGAGTTTCCACCTGTATTGTAATATCAGATAACTGCTTCAGCCTGAAAATGAGTGTTCTAATCCATCAATAAAGGACAGACAAGTCTTGAATACATCCTTGTATATACTGTCATATGAAATATTGTTGTAACCCAGTAATAAATGTTAATAAAGCCTGGCATTAAGTACCATCCTGAAATGTAAATATAAAATAAGTGAGAGAGTATGAGAAAGAGTTTGAAGCTACCAATAAAGGTGTAAGAAGTCTGGAATAAAGGTATACTGCATGCACTACATAATGAAATGAATGAGACAGCCACAACCAAAGAGTGAAATGTTTTTAATAAAGTACAATACCTGGACTGTGTCTGTCCCACATTTTGGATATGTTGTACAAGAACATTATTGCATTATGGAGATAGTATGTTTGTATGAAATGCTGAACATCCACAGTTGTCTAGGCCCATATAAACTGGCTGATGGGAATGCCAGTATCTCAGAAGAATATTTATAGTCCTCAACTGTTTCATGTATAGTATGTACATGTTAATCTGGTACATGAGCAGCTTGTGCTTGTGATCCCACAAATGTCAGTGTGTTGCTAGAACTGTACGTAACTGCTCAAATGTAGCAGGATACTTTACCGGAACTCAGCCAGATATGAACATATATGAATACAAATGGAATGTATATTAATGTAGCAGTAACATCTCCATCAGCAACATTTCTAAGGTTACATACAGGGAACTGTACTAATACATGTAGGGGATATATATCTGCATCTAGTAGGAACGCACAGTATACGTATGGGTATTTTAAGTTGTTAATGTAATATTTTACCACCCTATGTTATGTTCACAAATGATGCCATTCCACACCAATCTGGGTATGTGTATTCACAATTAATTCCTCTGGATATTTGTCCTGTTGGTTTATACATATCTGCGTGTACATTGATGCATGTGCCCTGTCCACATATCCAAACCTGATGGCCTGTTGCCACCAATCAACCCTGCATGCTGTTGGAATGTTCACTGCTGTTCTAAATATGCATGTGCTATGCTTGCTGTTCAACGTTTGGAATTCACGTGTGTTTGGTTAATGGGAATACTAATGCATGCTGTTACAACTAATTTGGAATTGTGTTGTTTGTTACTAACCCAAAATGCCATTAAATACTGCTAAACATAGGACAACTGGGAAGGCGGGTCCCAGCAGACCCACCTCTCCCACCTCAGCTGTCAATTGCACCTGGCACCAGTGCCCAGCCTGGGACCTCCTCCTCCGGTGGCCCTGTGCCACCTTTGGGTGGAAGCACTGCAGGGGATGGGGCTCACCCCCCCCTCTGCAAGCATGGCTGGAGGAGAGCCTCCACTCACCCTCCAAAGGGTCCGGTCTGTGGTGCGTAGTGACATCAGGCGTTCTGTGCCTGATCCCCTACGCCATCTTGAGGTGAGAGTGGCGCAACTCACTGGTGTGCCTGCCCCTTCAATCCAGCCCCCAGCACAGCCTCAGCCTGGGCTGTGAAGGCACAGTGGTAACTGCCCATGGCTGAGGATCTCAGTTCCACTGTTGCCATCTGTGGGCTTATGGGCTTGCGATATCCAAACATCCGTCCCCGTCAATTGCGTGTACCCACCACATGTGTCATACTCCGCCCCTGTATGCATCTTGTTTCTCTTGTCTGTTAACCTCCCCAACCCACCTCCCTCAATATTCCTACTTCCTGTACCTCACATTCCACTCTTACCTGAAAAAAAAAAATAAAAAAAGGGCAATCTGTACCCGCAAAAAAATTACGCCCCATACATAGCTGCCCATTTTGCACACATGTCTGCTGGACATATAAACTGATAATTACAATTGGCTGTACAACATGCTTTGTTGTCCTCACTCCTCTCTCAGGGGTGGAAGGTTTCAAATCTCACTATAAATTTCTAACATATGCACAGCTGTTGCTGGTAAAGAATTGGGCAGCTATGGACCTTCCCTACATCCTTCCTGCACATCCCACGCTTGTTTTCCTACTGTCCTACCCTCTTTGTGCCCCCTTTTTCACCACTTTCTTATTTCCCCATTTTCTTTTCTTTAAAAGAAATTAGCGCGGGTGTTAGCGGGAGTAAGCACTTTTAAGCAGTAGACAGCGGGTATGCGCTTGTGTGCGCTTAGCTAAGCATAGCTAAGCGTCAAGCAAACTCACGCAAACCCGCTTACAACTGCCTAAAAGTGTCTTAGTCACTCTGTATGACAAGGCCTGTAGTCTGCTCTTCAGCAAAATAAAATATCCCTGTTAGTCTCGAACCCCGGACCTTGGACATGCTATACTGCATGAATTACCACTGAGCCACAGCAGCTATCCAATAACTTGGTGCTGTAATAAATATATCATGCATTACTATGAGGGAATGTAAAGGGAAAATAGGAATGCCATAACACAAATCTTGTACTGTGGGCCTTAACCAGCAGGTGTTGTTGAATTGCATGACATGACTGTGAAAAGAGAATCAGCCATGCTAGTAAGGAATAAGGTTACAGTAGCAGCTTACAAACCCCACACAGTATCAGAGCAGGATACACACTGGCATATTAGCATAGGTCACAGGCTAGACCTCCCAACAGTGATTGCTCTACAGTGATGACCCTGATTAGTAAACAAACATTAGCTGTGCCCCTCTGCCTCCCTGTGAAATGTACTAACAGTAGGCAGAAAGGTGTTGAATCTCACTTCATAACAAATGTCAATAAGTGAGAGCAGACACCGCTTGCATGTCAGAAAAGGTGTAGTAATAGAAATGCTCTGAATCACCCAAAGTCTGAACTGAAAACTATCAGAACTATATCACAGGTGTATCCCAGTTATATGTACCTTTCCCTGAGGCTGTTCAAATATATACGTGAGAGTATCTGAGGCCTGGAAGAGTCAGAAACACACAGGCATATCAGCTTGTCTGCTGTTACACACTCTGCAAATAGCTGTAGAATGCATTCCACAAGCATGCCCTTATGTAGAAGTACAACACAGAAATAGCAAAAGATGTAGCCATGTACTGCTAGCAAACACCTGTGACAATGCCATTGTTCAGGTGCTGAAAATACTGCTGTGGTGCACACTCAAAGAATACTAGGCTGACCTCTGTCTACCGTCTGGATATGTCCACAGGTGGGAGCTACTCAGACAGACTACAAGCTTTCATAGACTTACAGGTACACAGCAGCTCTGCATGTTCAGCAAGATAAACATCACACGATAATAAATAATGCACACTGCAGTTCTGCACCACTACCCAAAGGTACTATATACCCGTGTAGTCAGGCACAACCAAGGGTGTAGGTAGGCATACACAGTAAAGAAATATGTCCAGTCGTCCTGAGCAGACTGTGCTAATGCCAACACAAACCACAAACTGTTCAGATGTGAGTAACGTACTAATGACAGTATAGCTGTTCACAAACAGTGCATGTGCCTGATATTCTTAATTGGTAGTACAACATACTTAGATGTCCTCACCACTCTCTCAGGGGTGGAAGGTTTCAAATATCCCACCTAATGTATTGCATATGCACAGCTGTTGCTGGTAAAGAAATGGGCAGCTATGGACCTTCTCCACACCCATCGTGTACATCCCAAGCTATTTTCCCTACTGTCTTCACCTCTTTGAGCACCCTTTATCACCACATTCCTATCTCCCCATTTACTTTTCTGTCAAAGACATGAGCGCGGGGCTTAGCGGGAGTGAGCACTTGAAAACAGTAGTAAGCGGGTTTGCACCAGTGTCCGCATGTGTGCGCCTAGCTCAGCATTGCTAAGATAGGATCGCCAAGCTTAGCTTACTATTGCTAACATAAAATGAGCTAAGCTAAGCTTAGCTTAGTATTGCTAAAATACACTAAGCTAAGCTAAACGTTGCTTAGCATCGCTAAGCGTTACGCAAACCCATGCCAACTCGCTTACAACTGCTTCAAAGTGCCTTTGTCACACTGTATGACAAGACCCTTGTATTGCTCAGCAGCAAAATAAAAAACCCTTGTCAGTCTCAAACCCCA
>NC_056734.1:598314637-598354637 GCF_019279795.1 Protopterus annectens | reverse complement strand
AAACAGCGCATGCTGGAGGGATAGGCTCCTATTGGCTAATATGCTATACTCTGGAGTAAACCACCCAGCATGAACAAACAAGGCTCCTCAGTAGCAGATGTCAGACATACCCCTGATGATTGTCTGGGGGATAGGTAACATGCCCTGGGAATCACCTCTGTGTATCCAGTTGACAGGAGGAAGTGAAATCTAATTACATGTGTGTCACCCGCCAGGGTAGCATATGGCTAGGCTGCTGTAGGCCCCAGGGACAATAGCGTATTACCTACTTATGACACAATGCACACAGACATGTACACAGTGCAATACCAGCTATGTGAGGTGAAATGAGTGTGACAGTGAATGTGTGCAAGGTCTGTGACAGTGTGATAGCTAGGAGTGAGGTTGTTTCTGTCATGTTCATTTGTGTCCTATGTGTGAGGCCAGAGAAAGATGTGTCAGTTATTGGGATGCAGACATAGTAGGATGGTATATGTTGTGACGTAGGTCCTTGTGTACGACTGTGGTGTCCCATCATAGGCTGACGCAATACATGTGTGCTCAGTAAGTGGTACTGCTGGTGACTCCATCCGACATTAGAACTGTTGTACCACCTGAATCTGTAGGCGTAAACAGCACAGTATAGTGTATGCTCACATTCTCTGGTAACACTGTCTTGTGTGTTTCCTGCAGTCTGCACAGATTACATTCCTCAGGCATAGGTATCTGTAAGTAGGGGCACACAGTACTGTAAGGTACATAGCAAATGCTCATCTGTGTTAGCATACATTTGTGTATGGTATGAATGTCTGATGTGTGTGTAATGATGCCTGTACCATGTCTGCAATCACATGTGTGATGCAGGGTTTGCATGTGTACCTAGCAACATGTGTACTCTGTTACAGCAGTATGCCAGCTATATTAACAACTGTGCACATATGTTAGGTAGGGGTATGGCATCAACGACTATGGTGGGTTACTGGCTATACTGTAACTGTACTTCACATTAATTGCAATGGATGACATATATCTGCATGCATCAGCTTGATATGTACCCCCCTGGCAAGGCTGTGCATTGGATCCCAAACAGTGAGCCGAGTACTGGTGTATACTGCTGTGTTATATGGAGTGTGGCAGGCACTGTCAGCCAGTTGTGGGCTGAGCACTTATATGTGTTATTGAATGTGTGTATCCTCCTGAGCACTGATATGTGTTATTGAATGTGTATATCCTCTGACAGATGAACAGATGCTATATATGGCAGTTAACTGATATCTGTACTGTATAATGTTAAGTGTGCCACATGACTTGCTCACACATATCATTTACTTGTCTTCCAGGCATATGACTCATCACAGAAACCCCTGCTACACAGCTGCAGAGGAACAGGAAATCCACCACAGCCTGGTACAGCACTATACTCTTCTGTTTTCAAGGGCCAGCCAGCACCAGCAGGAGCGTACTGCACTGTGGCAAGAACTTGTTCATCAGGTAAATGACATAGGCATGCATAACTGGACACATGAGCAGGTACGCCATCACTGCAGTGATTTAATCAGACATGTCCGGCGGTGTGCATCTGATATCCACAGACAACAGCTTGCCACAGGTGGTGGGGTGGCCATACATCCCCCCCTCACCATAGTGGAGGAACTGCTGCTAAGTGTGGTGGCCCCTGGCCTACAGCAACAACAACATCACACATGTGTTGTCATGGAGGCTGGAGCCACCCAGCATAGTGACATGGAGTGTGCAGGTAACATGCCCTAGCTGTAGACTACTGTTACCTGTATTGTTAGATTATGCATGTGTGAGATGTGTACTGTGTTTAGCAGTTGTGCTGCCTATTGTGTGCAATACTGATAATGTGAATAGTGTCTGTACACCTATGCCTGTTGTTCTACTGTAGTTTAGCACACTCACAGTAGCAATGCCACAGTTGTGGCCATTGACAATCTGTGTCATATTCTTGCAGGTCCCTCTGGTGTGACAGCACGGCAGACGTACATGCTGGTGAGTGTGTTAACACTTTAAACTTGGTATTGAACTGTGCATGTCATAGGTGAGGTGTAGGCCATGTACACATAACACACCTATGCATAATGCATGCTGTGCATGTTTGCTGTGAGAAGTGAAACATCTCAGTAATGTCAGTAGCTGCCTCATTCACATTCAATGCACAGAGCATCAAACACAAATGTGGCAACACTGTACTGCACATTGGATAGGCATAGTTGACACACATGTACATAACATAACACGTTTGTCATGCGCAGTACACCTCAACATGCTACACATAGTGTAACCGGACACACGCTGGCAGGTCACACTTCAGTATCCCACATGTCATCCACACACCACACATACCATACCTGAGGGGTAGGGGCCTAGCATGGGGCTGTGCAGCATTCCTCAACACATAACACAGTCATGTTAGGCAATGCTCCCTATTGGACACCTCACACACCCTTGTGCAACGTGGCTGTGTAATTGTGAACTTAGCCACGGCACTGCAGTTCAGGTACAGCTTGCTAGGCGGTGGTTTAGCACACTTTAGTGGCCTTGAGTGACCACATGATGCATGATGATGATGGCTAATGGTACCACACCCCATACTGTTACAATGGCCATGTCCAGGATTGGTATCCCATCACTTTTACATGCACCACCCATCCCGTGTGTGTACACAGCATGCATGTGCTACACTTGTGTCCACAATTATCTGCTACAGACACAGACACTGCAATCAGACATTTAAACCCATGTGACACACAGATAACTCACGCAGCCATGGTATGTATACCTGTGTGTGATGGTGCACAGGACATTGCAGAGCTTATAATACTTGCACAGAAATGTTGTGTCCTTGTACACATTGTGTTCCAGGGTGTAGGCAATCACTGAACATGTACACACATGCACCACAGCCATGTACACTGTCATAAACTATGGCTATCTACACTCACACTGCATGGACTTGAGCAACACTTATTCTGCATGCTGACATGTGTGCGTGACTGTTTGCCTTGTGATACTGTAACCCACCTGCAACCAGTATTGAGTATGATTTGGAAGTCTGTTGTGTGTGTATCTGCTGTAGTGAGGAGTGTGCATGTGTTCCTGTGTTCCTGTGTGCATGTGTTCCTGCGTGCCTTTGTGCATGTGTGCCTGTGTGCCTGTGTGCCTGTGTGCCTGTGTTCCTGTGTGCCTGTGTGCATGTGTGCATGTGTGCATGTGCAGACCATAACGTGTGTTTCCTGTCTTCCTCTCACAGGTGCTGAGGTAGGGCTTGCCGAAAGCAGCAGGTGACCTGAAGCCACTGCCACGGATAGTGGTGATGATGAGACATGTATTTTGGCAAAGGGAGATTTGACAGGGTCTGTCGTTGGTCCACCAATCGACAGTACACAGTGTTCAACCCCATCCATGCACACACTCATACTGCCATTACATCCCTCACCACCAATGGCCATAGGGGAGGGACAGCATAGAGTTGGCATTGACTAGGAGAGTGTGGTACCCATGGCACGTGCATCCCCTTACAGCAGCCATAGCCGTGGACCCGCAATGGTACCACATAGGCGGAGGTCCAGGGGTTCTCGGGGGAGCACCACTGGATGTATTGCCCCTGGCAGGTGTGCCCTCACAGGTCTTACAACAACCACTATGTTCCGGGCTGTAATGTAGGCTCAGGCACGTATGGAATGGTACACCAGGCAGGGACTTAGGGCGCAGAGGGCACATAACACCGCTATCAATGACAGCATCCGTGACCTTGCCAGTGCCATCCGGACATACACCGAGGTCATTGATAGACGTTGGGGGGAGACAATAGATGCCCTCCAAGACATGTCTTCCTCAAGCCAGGACCATGCGGGACAGTTGCGACTTCGATGCAGACGCATGCCAGCAACAGCAACAGCTGGCGGTGGTCGCGGACGGCCCACAGCTCACAGCCGCTCTCGCTGGCCTGTCCATTGTCCGTCCCAGTAGACCACGTGCACGTGGCTCTGGCCAGGCCCAGCAGGTACATGGGTCCAGTCATCATACCTCTGCCTCTGATGACAGTACTCAGTCAGGGTTGGTACCCGATACCATCCGTAGCACCAATGCCAGGCACAGGTACTGTGTTCATGGCCGGAGACAGTGATCTGTACAGCCAAGCAGGTACAGTCTGTGGCTGTCCCTCAAACCACCATATATAGCAGCCAAATGGTGGAGCTGTGTGCATGCAGACACACACACACATTAAGCAAACAACTAGGGCTCACACATACACACACACATTACATCAACATTGGCCCATGCTGTACTGTTGTCCCACACACACACACACACACACACACACACACACACACACACACACACACACACACACAAAAACACACACACACAGACACACACAGACATGTCGATTGGATGGGTCAATGTCAGGCTCCGGCAAACAACAAAATGCCCTGTGCATATGATGATACCTGTGCCACCTCCTGTCATCTGCATTATCGACAGAGGGACAGGCTACCATGGTGCTGATGCACAGGGTGACACTATAGCAGTGTAGCAATAATAGCAAGTTGTCAACAAAGAAGTCTAACTACATCCTTGTAGGTATATCTGAGCAGACATTATGCATCAAAGCTCTGTTTGTCAATGTAGCATTGTTTACACCACTGTTAGGTCTGAGTATGTATTATCCACCCATGTGCCACTTGGCTGATGTGTGATGTGTTGCCAGCATGTGTTAGTGAGTGGACAGTACATGTGTGATGTGTGCAGTACAGATTAGCAAGTGTACATCTGTGAACATGGTGGGTGCACACTGTCTGGATGTACGTGCATAGTGGACACATGGGACATGTGGCATACCCTGTCATACATATTATTAACATCCCATTGCATCTTTCAATGGCCAGTATGCATTCTACTACAGTTATGTACTAACATGGGTAGACGTGTGTATGACGTGGGTTGACACTATGCTGCGGGTGATACTGTTAATATCAGTCAATGATTTGCAGTCTGGTAGTATACACAACCTCAACAGCATGACTATGAGCAATCATTGGATGATGCCCTGACAAATGACACACAGTAGTAGGGAACCCAGTATCAATTGGATCCTTCCAGTGCTACATTATAACACTAACCAGTGGTGATGACCGCCACCCATTACTGTGACACACCTGTGTGTCATATAGCCCCCTTAGGTACATGCAGACACACTAGGGATGTGTCCATCCAAATCTAGGAATGCATGGAATGGCCTACAATGCATTCCCTGGATGGGACGCATATCCTACACAAGGGTATCATACAGACAGATACCTGTTGTGTGATACATGCTGTATAGCAGTAAGCCAACTATGGCATAGTCATCCTCATGTACTATACATACTATCCCATCAGTACCACACTGGTGGTAGCCCTTAAAATGTATGTTGGGTACCATTGTGTACATACAGACCCATGTTATGTCATGTGTCCCTTCGTATCCACATATCTATAGGTATTGTGGAGTCCCAAGGTGTATCACAGACATTAGAGGCCTGAAGGCATATCCACAAGGCAGTCATACACCTGTAAAGACTGTCCATTCTTGGCAGACTTTGTTGTGTATGACCATGTCTGACATATACCCCAGCCATATACCCTCACTCACACTACTCTTAAGTAACTGTTATGGGTATGTGTGCCACAGATGACCTTGGTCACAGAACACGACAGTGGATGGCCATGTCACATACATACATATGTGACCTATGATCTGAGTAGCAGCGGCACAACCTGTCAATGGAAACAAATGTATTCATGTAGTATGCAGGCTTCACACCTATGTACTGATTGAGGGGATATGTACACATATATATTTGCCACGCAGATACCTGATGTCTGCAATGCACTTACTGTTGTCATCATACTATGTCATACCATAGTAAAAGCAAAACCCACATTGTGTTGCCCAACAGTGACACACACACAGTCAGCATTTGCAGGATTCAAACCGCTACCTAACAATGCTATGATACTAGAAAGTGACGCATTAACACGGCGCACTATTTGCTTTATTGGCTGGTTTACCTTCTCCTTGTATTTGTAGGATGGTGACATCATCAGACTTTCCAAAGAGGAATGTACCTCCTTTACTGGGTTTTCCCAGTCTCCAAAAAGGAACACATCTCAATGGAAACTGCACACACACGCACACTTTGCAAGATTCAAGCCCCTACCTAGTGATGTTATGATACTGGAAAGAAACGCATTAACATGGAGCGCTATTTGCTTTATTGGCTGGTTTTCCTTCTCCTGCTGTATTTCTTGGATGGTGACATCATCAGTCTTTCCAAAGAGGAATGTACATCTTCTAGTGTGTTTTCCCAGTCTCCAAAAATGGCACTTCTTTCAAAGACAATAGCACACCTACAAACACCCTTCATACACAGTCAGCGCTTGCAGGATTCAAACCCCTACCTAACTAGGTTATGATACTAGAAAGAGACACATTAGCATGGTGCACGATTTGCTTCACTGGGTGGTTTTCCTTCTCTGCCTGTATTTCTAGAGTGGTGACATCATCAGTCATTCCAAAAAGGAATATACATCTTTAGTGTGTTTTCCCAGTCTTCATAAAGGCCACTGCTTTCAAGGAGAATTGCACACACATACACACACACCCAGTCAGCATTTGCAGGATTCAAACCCCTACCTAACTAGGTCATGATACTAGAGAGAGACACATTAGCGCAGTACGCTATTTGCTTTACTGGGTGTTTTCCTTTCTCTGTCTGTATTTCTAGGGTGGTGACATCATCAGTCATTCCAAAGAGGAATGAACATCTTTAGTGTGTTTTCCCAGTCTTCAAAAAGACCACTCTTTTCAAAGGCAATTGTACACATAGTCAGCGTTTGCAGGATTCAAACCCCTATCTAACTAGGTTATGATATTAGAGAGAGAGACGCATTAGCTCAGTACGCTATTTGCTTTACTGGGTGTTTTTCTTCTCTGTCTGTATTTCTAGGGTGGTGACATCATCAGTCATTCCAAAGAGAAACGTACATCTTTAGTGTGTTTTCCCAGTCTTCAAAAAAGGCCACTCCTTTCAAAGACAATTGCACACTTACACACCCCCCCACACACACACAGACAGCGTTTGCAGGATTCAAACCCCTACCTAACAAGATTATAATACTAGAGAGAGACACATTAGCACAGCACGCTATTTGCTTTACTGGGTGGTCTCCCTTCTCTGTCTGTACTTCTAGGGTGGTGACATCATCAGATTGGACATGGTAATGTGTGTACACTTTGTTTTATGCCATTCAAGGAATGGTCCATGTGGGTCGTCAGGTATCAACAGCTGGAACAGGAACTCATAATCCTTACCTTGTGTGATCTATCTGTGGACACATCGACATTCCTTCATATGTCAACACATATTTATGTACAGCTTGTTGGTTTTGTGGGTACTACATGTGTCTGGGATGTTGATAAAGGGGTATTCAAAGTGTATGTGAGACATGTGTAGCTGTGTTCAGTGATGTATGTCCTGTGTGTCTGCCTTGCAAACAGTCTAGCATGTTTGGGAACCATGAACTGCACATGAACATACCACGGTTAGTAGGGTTGTGTGTATGTCAGCTTCCAATAGCTCGGTTTATGACTTCAACCAAGATGGACTCCATGGCCTTGCAGATCATACTTCATAGGCATACTGGACTGTACTTCCCATGGTGTGTTGTGCACCAACACTTGTGTGGAGTTCCATATGTTGCTGTAACACATTCAACGGTTCCACATCCTGTGTAGGGGGGAGGTTCAGCTGACTGTTCAGGTGCAAGATCTGTTTGTTCTGTAGTTTATGCATGACACATATTGGGAATCAATGTAGTCCACTTGATGCCATGCTTTTAGCATTGGGGGTAGCTGTTCATCCATTCTACATGTGATATCTCCTGGTATGATGATACGGACTATCGTCAGTGGGAGGTGGGTATGTATATATGGGCCTGTCTGTCAGGATGTCGGCATTGTCAGTCAGGTACAGTTGGCCCTGACTCATGACATGTATGTGTGTACATTGCTATATATGACATAGCTGTCGGAGGTGTCATGATTCAGTCTGGACTCCTTCTCAGCTACTCTTTGCAGAACACCAACAAACCTGAGCACTAATCCCTGTTATACTCCTATACACACTTAACATCCTACTGATCCTTTGTCATCTGGCTACAGAGTATGTCATGATGATATCCCGGCATGTCCAGGGGTCGCTTTGTGTGCACTCTCCAGTCCAGCTGGTGAATATTGTGATGTAGACACAATGTCACATCTGCCTCATGTACACAGACAACACTCTCCTCCTCACAACAAACCCAGATATATGTGTGAGATGCACCTATAGAGACATACAGGGGGCTGAACTCTCTCGACCCATGACTGGCATAGTCTATCAGGTGGTGAGGATAACCACACACACCACATATCAGTCTCAGATATCCTCTGGCGACAGCACTCAAACCACATTATCACATATACACATACTGGGATGCTGTGAATGAACTCTGCCTAAGCAGCAGAGACCTCCACAGCAGGCACACACACAACTGCTACCCCACTACAATACCCACATCTCACATAGTTCACAATGTCAGTGTGCCACACAGTCACTTGCCTTTGGGCTAAACAACACACATAATACACTTGTGATAGGCGACACTTATTGTCAGACACACTGACATACCACTCACCAGCCCATACAAGGGAATAGTCCCTTTGTGCTGTCTGTCGTGTGCCAGGATCTGCCACATAACACCTGCAGTCAGGTCACTACAAAGCAAGTACAGGACTGGCACCATCATTGTCCATTCTGGTGCGTAAAACCTCAGACGTTACTCCCTGGACCACATGACGTGGTACATGGAGGAACAGTGTCATCATGTAGCCCAGGCCAATATAAACCTGACCTTGTTTAGCATCTTACACCCACCAAGTATGATGTCACAGTATACAGACAAACATATCACGTTTAACACTTGGCTAACAGATTGGTGTCATTCATAGGGGATACAATGTCTGTCAGCCTGTGGTGACATGCTCAACATGCCACATAGCTTCACTATGGACAGCTTGCACCTGTCACCCTTGGACCGTTGCATGCTGGCTAAGACTCTTGCTACCACCATAGTGCATTTGTTGAGCAGGGCTCAAAAGACAAACCCACCTACATAGACATTACAGGTTAAATAACACTAAGGGTAATGCTGCTCAACACCAAATGTGTTACCCTCATATTGCGGTCACTCAGGACTCCCCTAAGTATGGGGGATAGCAATATATGTGCACTAACAGACGCCTAGTTCAGGGTCACATATGCACAACAGCACTACCAGGTTATGTTTCATACCATGCTTTCTGACCACAGGACTTGGAACGAACAACACAACTAGGGGGTGTATCCATATACATCACAGATACACACACCTCCGGGTTAGTGGCACTGCACTAAGCATCACAGACCATACATATACAACTACCATTGTGCGAAACTGCCTTTCAGTTTGTTGCCTACTACAGACCACCCTCCCATACTCAGGAACCACACTCGGCTTTCCTGGGAACAGTGGAGGATATGATGGTCTCCACAAACACCATTATATTGGGTGACATCAGATACACGAATATTGACTGGGGATACTACTCAAGCCGCAACAACCTCGCCCTACAGTCGCTATAATTTGTAAATTCATATGCTATGGCACAACCAGTCACCACAGCCACAAGGGGGAATGACCTGATCATGACCAACATGGGGACTCTATGTTCCACACCAGCAATATACCCCTCATTGGTAAGGTTGGAACATACATCTATCTCACTGGACATACATATACACTCCACCCACCCATCCTGGGTAATCTTGGTGAACTTCGGATGAGCCAACGTCTCACTTCACCAAAGCAAGGTGGTATCCTTTAGAGACCCCGAGACAGTGTCAAATACAGCTCCGACTGCTAAATCCTTTACATACACATTCTATGGACTCCTAGTGGACTGCATGGATTGTGCTACCCCAAATAACAACAAGACTCACTCCTCCAATGGCAGGGGACCTGTCTGGTAGACACCAGCCATTAATAAGCTGTACAATGTCACGAGGAAGCTACTACATGATAGAGCACAATCCCAGATGGGGAAAGCATCTGTGATCTGTACTAACAGACAGCTATGATCACTCATGTACTTATCTAAGGTCTTCTTCTCATGGACAATTGCACCAGACACGTAGGACTATCACAAGGCCTTTGTCAGTTATGTCAGGAACCTGGGTGGACACTCACTGATATGCTGTGAGTTACTGCATACTGACTACACTTACCCTGAACCCACTGGCATAGCCAACATCCTGGCAAACAGGTTCAGTGCAGATGTCTCCCCCCATCCCCCCTAGGGAGCAACTATCCATCCCAACAGAGTGTAACCTCCCTGACACCACACAGTAACAGGTGAGTGCTGCCCTCCCCAAAGAATACATTACAGCATCCATGGGACCAGTTGGTGTCTCAGCCTGCATCTTACACGAGCTTCATGACAGACGTAACCCTCACATTACATCACTGTGCAATATCGGAGTTACTACAGGATATGTGCCCATGGAATGGCATACAGCGACAGTGGTCCCACTCTCCATAGTTGGTGCCAGAACGGACTACAGACAATATTGCCCAATAAGCCTGACTATCCTGTTATGCAAAGCTATGGAGCATATTGTCATGGGACTCTTAAACATAGACATCAGGAACCTACAGACACTGTGTCCTACACATTTCAGCATTGTTGTGGGCAGATCTTGCCTCTTGAACATGTTTGTATTCTTTAGACGGTTAACAGGTCCATCGACATAGGGACAGTTGTACATGCAGCCTACCTGAAGCTTGCTAAACCCTTCCACACAATAACGCACTGGGCCATTATGCATAGGCTCACCAGCATCGATATGGACACATATCTCACATGATGGATTGCTACCTGGATCAGGGATAGCACCCACATGGTCAGAATTGCAGGTGCCATGTCTGACTATACACCAGTTACACGTGGCATCCCACACGGCTCGGTCCTGGGACCTCTCTTGTTCAGTATATATTTGTCTGACGTACAGGCTACCACAGGGGGAATATGGCTGACCTTGTTCACACTTGACTGCAAACTGGGTGCCATAATCACCTCTCCAGCTGCCACATGCATACTCCAACAGGGTCTCACAGAGATGGATGACTGGTGCCTGAGCCATGGCCTACAGCTAAATGCCATTAGTTGCATAGTCATCCCCTTTGGGAATAACAACATGCCCACACATTAACACATAGGTAGTACTCCATTACATATGGTAGGTGTTGTTAGGTGATTGTGGACATGACTTATTTGCACTGTCGCCTTTGACATTCACGTTGCCACAGTGGTTGGACAGACCTTCTATATAAGCAACCTTATCCCATATGGTTTCACATCTAGATCGAGTGATGTCATTGTGCCCCTATACTAATAACAACCGTGCTTGGTTACAATGCCACCTTTGGGGTGTACCTTACCCAACACCTGCAGCAACTGTACTGGCCACAGATACCCAAGCAACAGCCACCCCCTCAACAATACCCATGAATCACATATCTCACAAGATCAGTGTGCCTCACAGTCACAGCCCTTAAGGCCAAACAACACACCAAATACACTTGTTATAGGGGACTCTATTGTCCGGCACACTGACGTCTCGCTCAACTGACTGAACAAGGAGAAGGTCACTGTAAGCTGCCTGTCAGGTGCCAGGATCCAACACATAATGCAAGCACACAGGTCACTCCAAAGCAAGTACAAGTATGACTCTGTCATTGTCCATGCAGGTGTGAATGACATGAGACGTACCTCCCTGGACTACAAGAAAAGAGACCTAGAGGAGCTCTCTGATCATGTAGCCCAGGCTGATATGACCCTGACCTTGAGTAGCATCTTGCCCTCACCAAGAATGACGCCAGAGTATAAAGACAAAATGATCAGTTTCAACAATTGTCTAAAGTATTGGTGTCATTCAATGGGGATCCAGTGTCTGTCAGCCTGGGATGACATGTCCGACAAGCCACGTTGCTTTGCTAAGGACGGCTTGCACCTGTCACCCTTAGGCTTTCGTATACTGGCCATGCCTCTTACCACCCCCATAGTGCATTTTTTAGGCAAGGCTCAAAGGACAAACCCACCTCCATAGACACCCCAAGGATACAAAATCTAAAGGTAATGCTACTCAATGCCAGAAGTCTAAACATCAAGATGCACGCACTCGAGGCTCTCCTCAGTATGCAGAATATCGATGTCTGTGCAGTAACAGAAACCTGGTTCAAGGCTCCTGAGAGCACCCCAGCACTACCAGGTTATAACTCATACCATGCGTTTCAGACACAAAACTCGGACCGAAGCATATCTATATTCATCAAAGATACCTACACCTCCAGGTTAGTGGCACTGCACGAAGCATCAGAAACCATCCATGTGCAACTAACAGCAGGCCAAACTGCCTTTCAGTTTGTAGCCTGCTACAGAACACCCTCCCTATTACAGGAACCCCACTTGGCATTCCTGAGAACACTGGAGAATATCAAGGTCTCTCCTAAAACTACGTTATTGGGTGACTTCAACTACCCAAACATTGACTGCAACAACTACTCATGCCCAAACACACTCACCCAACGGTACCTTGAAGTTATAAACTGTAATGCGATGGAACAACTGGTCACCACTCCCACAAGAGGGAACAACATATTGGACCTGGTCATCACCAACATGGGGACTCTGTTCCACACCAGAGGTAAACCCCTCATTGGTAAGATCAGACCATTAACAAATTTCCATGGACATCCATATCCCGTCCCCACCCCCAGCCAAGGAAATCACTGTAAAGAATTTCTCAAAAGCCAACTTTGCACTTCTCAAGACTGAGGTGGAATCCTTCAAAGCCCATGGCCTAGAGGATAATACAGGCCAATCCACAGAATCCTTTACAAATGCATTCTATGAGCACCTGCAGGAATGCATGGATCGTGCTATCCCAAATAAAATTAAGACTCACTCCTCCAAAAACAGGAGACCTGTTTGGTGGACCACGGCCATGAATAAGCTATACAACAGAAGGGGGAAGCTACTACATGACAGAGCAAAATCCCAAACATGGAAGGCATCTCTGATCAGTATTAGCAAGAAACATCGATACCTCATAAAATCATCAAAGGCCAGTTTCGGAAAGGAAATTGCCCCAGACACTAAAGAAAATCACAAGCCCTTCTTTAGTTATGTCCATAATATGAGTGGAAACTCCCAGATATGCTCTGAATTGTTGCATAACGGTACAAAATATACCAAACCTACAGACATAGCCAACATCCTGGCAGACAGATTCAGCACAAACCTCTCCCCCCCTTCACCCCCAGAGGAACAAATGCCTATCCCAACTGAATGTAACCTCTCTGACATCACAGTTGCACAGGTGAAAGCTGCCCTTGCCAAAGCAAAAAACTCAGCAGCTATGGGACCGGACGGTGTCCCAGGCTGTGTCTTACACAAGCTCCAAGAAGAACTGAACCCTCACATTAAGTCACTGTTCAAACTTAGCCTTACTACAGGATATGTACCCAAATAATGGCGTACAGCTACAGTGGTTCCACTCCACAGAGGTGGTGCCACAATGGACCCTGGGAACTATCGCCCCATAAGCCTGACTAGTCTGGTCTATACAGCTATGGAGCGTGGATTATCATGGAACTCATAAAAAAAGTCATTGGGAGCCTCCATACACTGGACCCTACCCAATTCGGCTTTGTTAAGGGCAGATCTTGCCTCTTAAACCTAGTTGATTTCTTTGAAACAGTTACCGATACTATAGATGAGGGCAAGGTAGTCCACACAGTCTACCTGGACCTCGCAAAAGCCTTTGCCACAATACCCCACGTGGGCATCATAAACAAGCTTACCAGCTTAAATATCAACCCCTATATCGCAAGATGGGTTGCAAACTGGCTCAGGAATAGAACCCACATGGTCAGAATCGCAGGTGCCATGTCCGAATCCAAACCAGTTACAAGTGGCATCCCACAGGGCTCAGTTCTGGGACCTCTCTTGTTTGGTATATACTTCTCTGAGGTTCAGGCTAACACGGGGGGATTATGGCTGACAAAGTTCACAGATGATTGCAAACTGGGGACCATATTCGACTCTCCAGCTGACACAAGCATCCTTCAGAAGGGTCTCACAGAGATGGATGTTTGGTGCCAGAGCCACGGGCTCGAGCTACATGCTAAAAAGTGCATAGTCATCCCCTTTGGGAAAAACAAGGTGCACACAAATTACCACATAGATGGTAATCCATTAAGTACAGAAGTAGTAATTTGAGATTTGTGGACCAATGTAGATAGTAATCTCTCCTTTGATAATCACATTGCCAAAGTGGTTACAAAGACCTTCTATATATGCCACCTTATCACAAAAGGGTTTGCATCTAGATCAAGAGAGGTCATTGTGCCCCTCTACTCGTCACTCATCAGCCCCATACTTGAATACAATGGCCCTTTTGGGATGTACCTTACCTGACACCTGCAGCAACTGGAGAGACCCAAAAGTACCTCTCCAAGAGGATCATGGGCTACAAACAGATGTCGTATGCAGCTCAACTAAAGAAACTCCAGCTCTACTCAGTTGCGTACCACCTACTCAGAGGCGATCTATGCCTGACATACAAAGCCATGTCAAACCCAAAATTAATGGACATGCTCCACCTCAAATATCCAAGTCCCTTAGAGATACATACTACAGGGACTTAAACCTCAGCACAAGAATAAAAAGGACATGCTGGAGGGACAGATTAATTTCCCAGAGGCTCCCCTCACTCTGGAATAGAATCCCACTTCATATTAGACATAGCCCCTCGCTGACCCTCTTCAAGCCAATTCTGGACACGTGGATGGGAAATTGCAAATTCACCCCTGGGATCTCTTCTGAGTCCCTGCTAGACAGAGGCACAGCAAACTAATCTTAAAGGGTACCTTCTGTGACCTAATTTACAGAGGCACAGTAGTCTAATCTAATAGGGAGATGGAAGCCAAATACACTCTGGCTAGGCTTATAAATGCCTTAGGGCAGATAGCCTAGTATCTACCTATGAACCTATGAACCTATAAGTTCCGCACCAAGCAGATGTAGGGACTCACACGTATGACCTGCACAGTTCAGATGCAGTAACTCCAGCTCTACTCAGTCGCTTACCACCTACTCAGATATGATGTGTGCCTGTTGTTTGCAGTAATACCCAACCCAGAATTAATGGACATGCTCCACCTCAGGATATACAACTCCCTTGTAGCTACACACTCCAGGGACATATAACTCAGCACAGATATTAATAAGACACGCTGGAGGGACAGATTCTTATCCAAGGGCCTCCACTCACTCCAGATTGTGATCACAGTTTCACATAGGCAGAGCCACCCACTAACAACCTACAGGGGACATCTTGACGGCTGTATGGGTGATCGTATGTTTACCCATGGAATATCTTCTGTGTCCCTGCTAGACAGAGGCACACTAGCCTAAACGTACATGGGCTATCTTGTGTGACCTACTATTCACTGGCACAGTGTAGTAATCTGACAGGGCTGCAAAAGCCAAACACACTATGGCTAGGCTTGTACATACCCTAGGGCAAATAGCCTAGTATCGACCTCTGAACCTATGCTTCTGCTCGGGATGCACAATATTTATTGATGATACTGTTTGTAGGTCTTTATCATCTTTGCTTTCCCAGTTTCTATGAACATCTTAGGTATCTGCGGAACATGTTTGATCATGACAGGGTTCCACTATATTATATAAGTGTCTGTTGTCATGTAACTGTGTGCACAGGGTGGATTGCTGGATAGTGAGAGGTTCCTGGGTTAACACATGGAACTGCCAGATATGTGTGGCTCACTGCTGTAGTCAGACATGGCCTAAGTGTGTGAGCATGCCCAGTTCAGGCTTTCCATGTTTTGTTGCCTGACATATGTCTCATTTATTCAAGTGTGTGAGCATGCCCAGTGTGACCTTTCTGTATGTTGCGATCTGAAGTCCACTGCATTTGTGGATCTGTGTGAACATGACCAATATTAACATTTATACTGTGTGTGTTGGAAGTCAAGTTCTGTTCTTATTGCAGGACTCACCTTTGTGTCATAACTCAACAGGGATTATGCTGTGCCTGCAGGGTTTCCATGAGATACTTTGCATAGACTTACCAACATTCCTTCATACTGACTGAACAGTGCAATGCTGTCATGGTTTAGTGGTTCAGTACTTTAACTATGGTGCACAGTATCCTGTGTTCGAGGCCCATCACTGCTTTATATTTCCATACTGAGCAGACCAGACTGCTTAAGGGCCAGTTAAGCAAATATAAGCTTGTTGGCTTTTGTTCTGCTATGCCCTACTTAGACCAGGCTTGTCCAGCATTGCTGTATATTCACCAACTTTGCTGGACATTGCCCAATATTACCTGACATTGACCACAGTTGTACTAGTTGGTGTGTGCGATTGTGTTTGCATATACTACATGGTGGTAAATGCTGTTCAGCACTACCTTAAATTGCTTGATACATGGCAATCATGCCTCAGGTGGTGCTGCAGGGCTGCCTATGTCAGATGCACATACTACACTCCCTGTACATGTTTGAAGCAGGTAGTGTCAACTTAGGCATCCCTTTTGCAGGTCAGAGAGAGATATCATTTCCAGGGTTCCTACTGAGCCAGTGTATGTGCTATGCGTTGCCTCTTTGCCAAGGCCAAAGCATACTGGGCACGCCTCCTTCTGCTACTGGAGCAGGCTCAGGTTGTTCCTCCTCCGAGTCATGCTCTGCCTGTGATGACCTTGGCAATGGTGGGGGGCTGTTTGGGCCAGGCCTATGCTGGTCCTGCTGCAGCTGTTTTCGCAAGATCATATTATGTAGCATAGCACATACCATGACAAGTCGGGTACATGTAGTTGGTGAGTATTGCAAGGCTCCACTAGATGTGTCCAGGCACCGGAACCGTGACTTGAGCAGCCCAAACACACGCTCAATTACATTTCGTGTTTGTGTGTGTACCTCATTATGGCGTTCCTGTTCAGGTGTGTGTGTGTTTCTGATGGGTGTCATCAGTCACGACTCCAGTGCATAGCCAGCATCCCCCACTAGGTGACCATGTGGGATGTCCCCATTGGCAAATGTCTGGTACAGCTGTGTCAGATGCCAGATATGGGAATCATGGTAGCTTCCAGGGAAGCCAGCACACACATTCAGTATTATGCCCTGGGCATCACACACGACCTGGCAGTTGATGGAGGGGAAGCCCTTGCGGTTTAAGTAGACCCTATCCCGCTCACTGGCTGGTGCTTTGATGCGTATGTGCATGCAGTCTATTGCACCCATTACCTCAGGGTATTCCGCTATTTGCTGGAAGAGACGCATATTGCTAGCCAATACCTCATGGGAATTGGGGAAATATACATGATCACCGACATGTGCTGACATTGCATCCTGGAACTGGTGCAGTACCCTGGATGCTGATGCTTGTGATATCCCCATCATATCACCAGTTGGTCTCTGGAAGGTACCTGTTGCTAGCATTCATAGGCCAACACATACCTTGGTTTCCACTGGAACGGGTTCCCCTCTGTTGGTTCTGTGTGTGAGGCGTGGCCTGCACAGCTCAACAATTTGCTGCAGGAGGTCTCTGTCTACTCTATAGCGCTCCACTATCTCCAGCTCATGTAGCTCCAGGTAGGTTACCCTGAGCCTGTACACTCTTCTCCATCTCCGCACTGGGTGTTGATCAGCAGCATTACCATTGTTGCCACCCTCAGCATATTGCATATGTCGCCTTATGACAGCAATGACAGCCCCTAACATTTTTTGTCTCAGTACAGCTTTTTCAGTATTCACTTCTCTTAGCTGACTGCAGTGCTGCAGTGTCTCTGAGGAATACATGGTGAAAAGTTGTTTGCAGAGTTTTAAGTGCTGGGCTGGGCTGGTTTACTGCCTGTATAATTGCCTGATTCTGATTATTTCCACCTGCTACTGTTTGTTGTGCTTTCTTTTCCTTTTCCATTTCCTCAGGGGGGGCAGCACCATGCACACAAGCGCAGACACGCGCACACTCACTAACTCTTGCACACACAGGCTTAGACAGAGTTACACTAGCTAATTCCTGCCTAAACACGTGCACATGAGCGCAAAGGCACTTACAAGACTTTAAACTGCCCTACACATGCTTTAAACGTGAGCACACAGGCGCAAATATGTTAACACAGATTTAGACAACATTGCACATGCTAACTTCTGCTTACACGTGCGCACACTGTCTTACTCAGGTTTATAGGCGCTCACAAGTGCGCATACACATTGCACGCATTTTTACAAGAAACTTTAGTGATACCCACAGTGTGCACCTTCTATTTCTTGACTTTAGCTAGGATATCTACTGACACACCACTTCCAGTGATAAGCAACTGACAGCTAACACATGCCACTCTGCTCCAATGAGATTAGCTACTGTCATACATACCCCCCCTCATGATGTCACCTATATCCTACTCTGTTACTCCCCTTATCCTAGTCTTGCACTCCACTGACTGTGCTCATTTGCTATGTAGACTTGCGATTCACTATCCTTACCCTCATTTGCATAGGATTGCCTAGTAATGCTTGGTTACATCTCTTGGACTGAGTTCCCCCCTTAGCAACCCCTACTCGGTAGCCATGTTGTCTTCAGCCTGCCATTCACTTGCATTGTATATTATGATATCTTATAAAATGCCTATTTGTGGCTTTTATTTTCTTATTTTATGATTTTTATAGCACCCCATTTTGCTGCGCTAAGCTTAAACCTCGCCGATCGAGGAAAAAAAATAAATTTTTATTTTTTGCATCGGGGAAATTTGCCAATGGCCGTATATTTGGCCATTGGCATGCTTCCTCAACCATATGCAACCTTTATTTGGAGCTGTCACAGCTCCATTGTGCTATTTGCAGAACGGTACTCACTTGTCAACTGAGTACATTTCTGCAGATAACACGGCTCCTACTCAGACAGGTTTGTGCTTCCTGGATCACAAATTTACCTCATTTGCATGCCTTTAGGCTGCAAGTGAGGTAATTTGCATATCCAAGCCCTGTCCATGTAGGAGCAGTTTAAGGGGCTGTTTGCAATGCTGTTCCTGGATCGCTCATCGGACATGTTGGCTGCATGGAGTCTTACTCTACTTTTAGACTCAGTGCAAGCCTTCATGAATCTGGCCCATCATGTTATTCTAGCAAATTAATGGTACAGGTGGTAGGCAGAAACAAATCTTTTGCTCTGTTATTTTTATTTGCTAGTCAGCACAGGAAAATTTGATTGATGAGCAGTAGACCTGACCTTAACAACCTAAGCAGGAAATGGTTAACTTGTTAATTTGTTAAGGTTGGGTTGCATGCTACTCTCATGCCTAACTTTGTCTTTTTTCAAATATCAGAGTATAGTCACCACACTCCATGCACTACAGTAATTTAAATAAAAGGCCTGAGAAGACCACCTTATATGCTTCAGGGTCACAAAGGAAGATATTTTTTAAGAGCAACTGTTCAAATTATTATGAGCACTTTAGACCAGATCAGGAAACAAAATGTTCATGAATGATCACAGGGTCAGCAACAGCAGCTTGTCTGGTTCATTTCACACCCTGTCAGTATGTAAATGTAGTGCATATTTGACAAATGGCCTGAATGAATGCATATCACTTTACTGTACTCTTCAGTGCATACACAGAAGCAGTGTTACTGCATGTACCTGTCAGCATTAGTGCAATTGTATAATAACACACAGACACAGTTTTAAAAAATAGGAAAGAATAATGACTTAGTATCCAGCTCTCAGACAGTCAGGCAGAGAGCAGTTAATATAAACAATCTGTCATTGCTCTGTTTACATCAGATAAAATACAAAGACAACACAACCTTTACAGTTCCAAGAAGAGCTACTCTGAATGCCAAATATGTTAAGTACATAATACAGTATAATTTAAGTGTCATTTCAGACAGAAACTGCAACCAAGATAAAGTACTGGAATATACTATAATGAATAAATTGAGTCACATTGTTCTTGAATGAGTGTTACCAAATACGGCTATGTATGTATACCCGTGATGTGTGACGTGAAAGATGTACTGTTTATGGAAATGAAGCATTGGTTCTTTAGCCAGAATTTTTGATGTAAGCAAATGTAACCAGTAGATTTAGACTTTCAGATTAGGAAATTATTATCACAGACTGCTGTCAAGTACCTGTCTTTCAAACTGCAAAGTAAGTATTGCAAAGAAAGTCTGATCTAGGCATAATACCTCATTTTGCAGTAGATGAATTTAGATTCATATACCTCATTTAAGATTTCCAAACAATGTGTTGCACATATGTTAAATGTAGACCATATATTAAACCATAATAACCATGACATGTTGCTCAAATCATGTTTGTTTTGGAGGTAGACTAGTTCAGATGTTCAGCATAGAGACAGCACTGTGATTCAGAGAACTTGCATCATTTTACCGGTACTAAGTGGAAGAATTGTTCACAACAAAGTTACCTCACCAGTGTTTTGCTGTAAATATCTGGTATTGGCTGAGGTGGAACAGTGCTTTACTTGAGCAATGCATTGCTATGGCAACTGTATAGTATGACATACTTCAAACAGGGAAGATGTGGGCTGTCTTGGGCATCCAAGTCTTTATCATATATGGTGGCGCTATGATGATAGAGAAGTGTTACAGTGATTTATTCTGCTTACTCTAACATTAAGGTGGAGCATATCCTCATCTCACCACTATCATTTTCAGAAGTGGGGTACCAAGTTACTGAATATCCAAGACTGCTATGGGAGAGGCATGAGCCCTAGCCTCTCTTTGGTATCTTACTATAAATAGCTGCCTTAAGTTACAGGAGATACTCAGCTTTGGCTTCCATGCCATAGTGACATGGAGGGGAGATACCATTGTGAAAGATGGTGGTACTGATACAAGGTATGATACAACAATAAGAAAAGCTAAAGTTCTTGCAATGTAATCTGAAGAGAAGTGAGTCTCTGCTGTGGTCTGCCCTGTGATGGGAATGCTTTTGCAAGTCATAGTTCTTTCCTGTCTGAGAAGTAATTGATATCTGTTAAGTGAAAGAAAATTAAATACATAATCAGTATATAATTAATAGCTTCATATCCCCTACCCTCACTGATGGAACAGACACCTATGCTGAGTTATACACCAATGCTTTGTACATGCACCTGTACAATTGTACTGACTCTGCCATACCTGATAGAACCAAACAAGATCTTCAAGGAAAAAAAAAAATCTGTCTGGTGGACAATTGCCATTACTAGGCTATACAATAGGAGAAAGAAACTGCTGTCTAAGAATAGGAAGGAATGGTCTCAAAACTAGGAACACTTCCTCCTCAACTTAAACAAGCAAATAAGACTCCTATTGAAATCCTCCAAAGCTAACTACGAATCCAAATTAGCTTCCCTAACTAAGGAGCGTTGTTTAGTTATATCTGTAACCTCAAATTAAGGCCCAGATTTGCACTGAACTTGTAGTTAATAGTACTACATATATAGAACCTGTGGATATAGCAAACTTGCTGGCTGACAGGTTCAGTGGAAACTTCACTCCCTTGTCCCTGCCACATATACCCCAAAGCATCCCTAACACCTGTCCCCCATCTAGTACCAACAAGGAGCAGGTCTTAAATGCCCTCTCCAAGGCCAAAAATACAACTTCTGTGGGACCAGACAACATGCTGGGCTTTGTTCTACATGGGTTAAAACAGGAATTAGTATCACCTTTGGGTATGCTTTTCAATCAGAGCCTAAGCACTGGTTTCATCCTTGTAGAATGGAAACAGCTACCCTCATCCCTTTGCACAAAGGGGGTGCATCCACAGACCCTGGGAACAATAGACCCATTAACCTGACCAGCTTTATCTGCAAGGCCATGGAACAAATCATCATGGATATTGTTAACAAATATATGAGAAATCTCGAAACGCTCGATCCCACCCAATTTGCCTTTGTCAAGGGGAGATCATGCCTGTTAAAATTGGTGGACTTCTTTGAGACAGTCACCAAAGCCCTAGACAAGGGCAAATCTGTGGATATGGCCTACTTAGACTTAACCAAGGCCTTTGACACAATCCACCACTCAGGCATCATTCATAAACTCACCCAGCTAGGTATCAATGCATATATTGTCAGGTAATTTGCAAACTGGCTCACTGATAGAACTCATATGGTCAAAATAGGGGACTCTACCTCCTCCAGCAGACCCATAACCAGTGGTGTTCCACAGGGATCAGTTCTGGGCCCCATACTGTTCGGAATCTACTTCTCCAAAGTACAGGCTAAAACTAATGGACTGTGGCTGACAAAGTTTGCTGATGACTGCAAACTGGGAGTGATCATTGGAACCCATAGTGATGTCAACATCCTGCAAGAAGGTCTTACTCAGACTAATGACTGGTGCCAAAGTTATGGTCTTAACGTTAATGCAAACAATTGCATTATCATCCCCTTTGATAAGGGTGATGTTCCTGTAGACTACCATATCAATAGCAAAACCCTAAGCACACAGTCAGTAGTGAGAGATCTAAGCACACAGGTTGGCAGCAACCTTAACTTCGATCACCATGCCATACGTAAAGGTATTGCCATCAGAAAAAAAAGAGGTTATAACCCACCTGTACTCCTCCCTCATCAGTCCAATAATAGAGTACAACAATCCCTTAGGTATGTTCCTTTCCAAATACATGCAGCAATTGGTAAGACCACAAAGGTTCCTTACAAAGAAAATTTAGGGTCTTCAAGATCTCTTATGCGGAAAGATTGAAATCATTGTCACTTTACTCTGTGTCATACAGACTGCTCAAAGGTGAGCTGTGCCTTGCATACTGAGCAATCTATGATGCGGCTTTAATGGAAATGCTGCACATTCACAAGTCAAATGGCACACGGGTCACTCTCTCAAAGGACCTTAACCTGGTATGTAATATTAACAGAACTTGCTGGAGAGAGATTTGTTTCACAGAGGTTGCCCCACTTTTGGAACAAGCTTCCTATTCATGTTAAACAAAGCCACTTGTTGGCCCTATTTAAGTGTAATCTGGATGATTGGATGGGTAGCTGGAAATTCACCCTGAGAGCTCCAACTGTGCCCATCTTGGACAGTGGCTATAGGTGCTGATTTTAGTGTCTGCTTGAACCAGACACCTTTGTGAACATGGATTGAACTTGGCTAGGCTTGTAAGGGCTCTGGGGCCATTAGCCACCTCCTATAATTCTATGATCCTATAAGTAAAACTTCTGTAATAGTACATGCTTGATGTTATACTCATGGGAAAAAGGACTGCAGTTTTCCTGGAACTCTGAAGTTTATGAAAGTATACAGAAAATTATTATTTTGTAGGTATATTTGCTTGTTTACAAAAGTCTGCAAGTAGCCCCATAAACATGTTCTAGTTTCCACTCCTCAGTTATGTGTCTTGTTAACTAACAAATTTATTTTTATCTGTGACTTTTTTATAGTGGAATTTATTATTTCTCAGACCAATCCTTTTGCTTTGTAGAAGTTCAGAAAGCTGGTTTTATGGTAAGCTTACAGCAATCCATGAGCTATACAATTTGTTATCTAATGGCTAAGCATGTAACTTATGGCGGCTCTAAAGTGCAAAATTTCTCAAGTGCACACTGTCTCACTTTAAAATGTTAACATCCAGTGCTCCCATATGAACAATGTGGTTATTAATATAGTAAATCACCATTCTTTAAAGAGTTCACACCTCAGGCTAATTTAAAGGAATGCTCGTGGATACTGCTTTTTCAGGTCAGAATGTTAAATTGTTTACCTGTATCTGGCTGCAGCGTTCTGAAAAGTTGAGACATGAGTAGCACACATTTATAC
The DNA here is from genome assembly GCF_019279795.1 of Protopterus annectens. Lineage (NCBI taxonomy): Eukaryota > Metazoa > Chordata > Ceratodontiformes > Protopteridae > Protopterus > Protopterus annectens. Next base: position 598,330,631 of record NC_056734.1, on the reverse strand, counting down.
AGCAATGATGGTTATATACTTCATGAATGAATGAAAGGAGCAATAGTTACATTTTCTTGCGACAAATATTAATTAGTGTCTACGAATTCAAATGCATCAAAACATTGTCAAAAACAAGCTCGATTGCATAAAATACATAAAAACAAGGTGGGGATATACACAGCCAATAGCAAGTAAGAGTAAAACAATATAATCATATGAAAGATATGGGGTACTAATGCGGTAACATAATAAGACCAGATGCATGCTTTCTTGCCTAGCATCACCTGATATTGGGTACTAATGCAGTAACATGATAAGACCAGATGCATGCTTTCTTGCCTAGAATCACCTGAGACATTTAAAAGAGAATGGGAATACATGCAGTAAGGAAAGCAATGAAGCTGCATATCATTAAAGTCGAAGGCAACCAATAACAGGGCAGAAGAGTGTCCAGGTTTAGCCAGCTCCAATAGCACATCAGCATAAAGCCCTGACTACAACCAAGGCTATGTGGAGTTGATTAATGGTTCAGGCTCTGGAGGAGTTGGCAGAGGAATCATGATGTAGAGCCCACTTACCTCCCTCTTGGGAGGGAGAAATGCATGTCTGCAGTGTGGATTCCATCTAGAATCCCCCCTGAGACACCAGATATCACCATCGGTACATGCCCTAATGCGGAGGTCTGAGGGGTCTGCTCTGCTCTGCTAGAACTGGGAGATAAGCCTCACAAATCTGCATGCATTACATGCCATTCCATAGGACCATCACAGACATGCTCAAAGGCAATGATTTGAGCTTAAGGGGACAATCCCCTAAATTTATGAGCAGGATGGTGATACCTCTCCCACTGCTCAGTCCTTGTCCTAGGGGGAAAGAACGGGCTTTGGGATCTTGTTTTCTGGAGAGATTACCAAAAATCAAGCTATTTAGGAAAGTAGGAGAAAAGCCTGATGGTCATTGGTGGGATTCTGTTACTTTTTTAGATAATTCATAAACAGTGGTTCATATTTCATATTGCTCCTGTCACTTCTGCAAAATGTCTGTAGCATTTTTTTTCTTTAAGATATAGTCCTGTCATAGTACAATGCCAGTGCCCCCTAAGTCTGGAGCAGTACACTTGACTTGGAAAGATAATTACCTCTTCATCTGTCTAAAGTGTGTACCCTAAGCAACTTAATTTTAAGTGATAGTATCAGCATCATGTCAAATTAAGTTAGCTCTTAAAGAATGGACCAATTAAGCATCAGTTCAGTTTATCAGGAAGGTGTAAATCAACTAGGTAACTGGATATAAGGGCAAAAATGACACCAAGGTTGACAATCACACGTTCATTCTATAAAAGTACACTGCAAAGAACTTCTTAAACAAGGCAACACTGAGTGCTGTGATATATCACACTAATATGTTCCTTAAGGGAAGAAGTGATTTAGAGTTTTTGGATATATGTCTCATATGGTGTCTATATGTGATATATGAATACACATGGACTACTCAATGGCTAAGAAAACACATACGATTGGATAGGTTACTGCACCATAGATATAGTGATCTATTACTCAGTGATACTAGAGTGTTTAGTTCAGTAACAGAAAAATATCATCATCAATTGTTATTTAGAACATGCCATTGTGAAATAACTATCTCCATGGCTGAGAGTTAATGTGTGTAATCTGCATGCAGGTTAAAACCCTTAGCTTCACCTTATACTTTTTATACCTTTATTGTGTTACACTGTAAAAGATACCTAGATGGATATTTATGTTTGCTTATTCAGCTAAATTCCATATTTTATTATGTTGCTTCTCTGTACTGGATGCTAATCATCTGGTTCAAAATTTATAATTATAAAAATCCATAAGTGTAGCAACAATTAAAAGGAGTATTTCAGGGCATTTGTACATAGGCTTTTATGTATGTTTTATGGCCCTCACTACCAAATTGTACTAAAAACATATGGAAGTGGAAAAAATACCAAGTTCATCTAAACTTGTAGAATTATATGTATTGCAATACCTCTAAATGTATGAAGTAAGACTTTTAGCTGAACAAAGAAAGTTGCCATCTGTCATCAGTGCTTCAAAAAGTCAGAAAACAATGTTAATATGCAATAGGCCTTTGGTACTGTATAGCACATCTACATTCTGTGGCAAGAAACAAATGCACTAAACATGTACAAAATTTCTCAGCCAGCCTCCACACACATATACATACAAAACTTTGTGTATGTGTTGGGGGGGTATTATTTAACAAATATTCAGCCACACATACAAAACAATGTTAAACTGTATTTTTATCCTTTATGCCTCATAATAAGAATAACTACTATTACTTATTCTCCCATGCAGTGCAATGCTCTTTTTCCAATGCATGCAGCTCTTATTTGTTCTGATACACGTGCTAGCTTGAATGTTGATGTTTATATAGCTTGGTATCCCTTATTCTCAACCTGCTTGTTCATTTGCCTGATGGAACATGTGCATTCAAATAAAGAAAAACATTTCTAATTGCCCATGTGTAAATCAAAGAAACAAAAGATGTATGTAGCAGAACCCCTTATGCAAATTACTCCCAGTATCAATGCCTACATAAACACATAGAATATGTCACTAGAAAACAGTATATATAGATATCACATTTTATGAAATATTTAGTACAGGGAATGAATTGACAAAGTTTCAGTGATGCAGTTTGAATAATGACTGCATGTGAATTTAAACTGGATAGTGTTGTCTGCAATTATCATTTGCATAGTAACAATGAAATGGTATAGCGTTTTAGTAGTATGAAAAGTATTACAGAAGCTTCATTTATGCATACCCATGGTGGAGTTCTCATGTGTCCTGCTGTGCTATTATTTACCTATTTTCTTCTGTGATATAGTGGAGTTGGAAGACGTATCATTCAGTAAGCTGGCCTACAGGTAGAGCCAGAAAACCGTAGAAGAACTGTCATATAATGTGATGTCCTGAGGTAGGTCCAAAGTAACCCTAGGAAGAGAAAGAGGAGGAATAATTCTCCTGCAAAACAAGAAGGGTAGCTGAAAACAGCAAATGCACTTGCCTCTCATTGTTGAGGGATTACAGATTAGTGCAAGCATGGGCCTGGTCCGCTGAGTTCAACAAGTGGGAGCCTGATACCCAGACAATGACTTATCCAAGAGTAGAATTTCACAAACTTAGAAAATAGAAGATTCAGCTCATTATGGGGCTAGAGCACCACAGGTGTCACGGGTCTGAAGGAAGGTATTGTGAAGAAAAGCCTGAATCACAGAAAACAAAGGCCTGTGCATTTAGCATCAATGAAAACAAAGAAAACTGATTTATGGAGCTTTAGTTAAGTTTTTATGTTCTGTCATTTAAGTTTGATCATTGGTATATGTTTGAAAAGATTTCAAGAGTTTCAAACTTGTCTGTTGCTATAAGTATGCTTCAGTTAAGGCATGATTTAGTTAATAAATGCAGCCTTTGCATGTTCTGCGAAAGTCATGGATTTGTAACACATGTGGTTTGGGCAGTATACTAAAGTAATGAAAGGTGAAAAGTACATGCCATTTTAGCTAAATTCCCTAAGGTGTGGCTTAAGGGGGCCTTGAGACACTGCAGTGCATAATACTTTTGGACATTCTCCCCACTGCATCTGTTCGTACCCATAAAGCATGATTATTGCACTGCCTGCCCCTTCCCTGTTTTGAGAAAACTAATTGGAAAACTTGCAACAAGTTGTTAAATTAAACAAGCACCACTAATATGTGCAGGATTTTAAAATATTGTCTTTTTTGCCAGAAGATGACAGCCACATTTAGTGTTTTTGGTGTTAAATGTGTAAGAAATTATAAGGCTGCATTATTGACATATATGTTGTTACGATGCAACTTATTTGTGTCTACATAACCCAAGTGCAATGGGTGGTCATAAGTGAGACAGATGATATTGGCCTAAAGTTTTCCATGTGAGAGACACAGTGAAGCTTGAATGTGGACAGACCAGGAACAATGTATTTAAATAGAAGAATTGTTTTAATTCCTATCCTTGTCAGTGCTGGGAGATGGTCTGTTTAGCTTTCAATTTTGCTGAGGTTCCTTTATAAACCACATACACATTCACCCACACACATGTGTGTGTGTGTGTGTGTGTGTGTGTGTGTGTGTGTGTGTGTCTTTGTGAGTGCATATGCTTGTCTGTGTATAAGTCTTTGCGGATATGTGCAGGTATGTCTCTTTGTGATTGCTTGTGTGTTTGTGTACACATGCAGATGTTTGTGTGTGTGTGTGTGTGTGTGTATTTACATCTGTATATGCCCGTGTGTCTGTGTGCAAGTATTCAATGCTACCTTTTCAGATGCCCAAAATTATGTAATTTCTTGCTGAAACCCAGGATGCAATAGATGTCGTAGGAATAAATATATACCCAAAATCAAACTCAGAAAATGTATTTCACTTTAATAACAAAGTAGAGTCTCTTTGTTGCAAATTTTGAATTTGTTTCTTCAAGACATTTGGCCCATCATATTTTTATCACAGGATACAACCTTTGAGAGTTAGTTCTAAATATGTAGAGAGTTGATAATCAAGTGTGAGAGACTTATAATTATTTAATGATCTATTGTCAAACATTTTAAAAAGTGATAATTTTTCATAGCTTCTAAAAAATGAGATATATTTCCTGATAAAAGGTGCTAACAAGAAGCACAGAAACACAGATTTATATAGCTTTAATAGGGATTACAAAATGCACAGATCTCTTTTAGAAAATGGATGGCAGCAGAAACTTTGAAGTGGCTGTGCCTGAAAGAGCTCCCAGTCAATCAGCATGGCAGCTTTACTGCTATCCACAACACGGCCATTGATGGTTTCTTTTAACTGTGTTAATGGATATCAGTAAGTGTGTAATGTGATCTGCAAAAATGTTTTTAAAACAGACACTTCAAAGTGTTTACTGATATCTTTACTGTAAGAAGTAAATCGTAGATTTTTAGATAATTCACTTAAACCCACACAGGCTGTTGAAGCAACATGTTGATGTTTTACCTCTGTATGTACACGAGCTAGGACAAAATGAAGGTGGAAAAAATAATAAATAGGGAAAGTAAGCATGTCTGAAAGGAATCTTAGAAAGAAGAAAAAACGTTTTAGACTGATTTTATGCATTTAATTCATTCATATTTGCTGAACAGGTAGCACACGATTTTTAGAGTTTGATCAGGAAATATTAGTGTGGTTTAATGAGATCTTTAGAGTCATAGCATGCTAATACAAACTTTGGAAAATGAACTGAGAGTTACAGGATAAAAATTACTTTGCAGCTTATTGCATTGAGTACAACATGATGCTATAAATGGTTTAATATCTGAGGACAACTTGAAATGTCAAGTCTAAGTCTACATTGTGCCTAGTGAGGTAATATGCAAGCAGCAAGTACCAAGAATGAGTACTGACACAGAGTACGAATGTCACTAGCACTTCATTATTCTCAATCAAAACATACTTTTTTTGAAAGTCAATGGATGCATGAATTGGTTAATTTTCATTCCTATAGAATGTAATTCAAACCTAGATGATTTATTAATTCATGTATGAGAGACCAAGTCCATGACATAGACTAAGGAGATGTCAGTAATATTTGGAAACCTACTGTACTCATTTTCTTAAGGTGGGGTAGTTGTAATCCAGACTGCCAAGCAGGGTCCTTGGCTGCATATTCTCATTTTTATTTTTTTATTTAACATTTATTTACTGGGAAAGTCTGACTTGGAACAAAGCCAATTTTCAGCAGAGGCCCAGGGAGAAATGTTCCAGACGCATATCTTTGTAACATGGGAGGAAACTGGAGCACCCAGAGGAAACCCACACAAAAGCAGGGAGGACATGCAGACTCCACACAGAAGTCACCCCAGACAAGAATTGAACTGGAGAACTTCTTGCTGTGAGGCAACAACACTACCGCTGCACCACTGCACTGTCTAATTTTAACTTTTGTAATGAACTTCAATTCTCAACATACATGGAGACACAGTTCCTTAAACAGCAATGATGAGACTATCCCAGCAGCTCCTAGTGTTTGCTGACCCATTATAATTCAGCAGAAATATATCTGTATGACATTTTTTATGTGTATTGACTGTGCAATTTTAATATATTATGACATGCAGGCAATTCATTAAATTCTATCATATACTTTGTTAGTCTGCACAACCTGCAAGTACAAAAGGTAGAATAACTTACCCCGAGGAAACAATAAAAGCTAACCTAATGAAGAATTTAATGAAGGCATTTGATTCAATCTAGAGGTGCAGAAGCAGCTGTCATTTAACGGGTCTATATTATAACATGGAAATCTACAAAGATCGAATGTTATAATATCGAACCCTAAACACCGAAATCCGCAAACATCAAACAGTCAGAATAGCGATTTTTTTTTCCCAGGGAAAAAAATCGCTATTCCAAGAAACATAAACACAACAGAAACACACACAAAAAAAATCAATCCACACACATACACTTAAAATCCTACACCTAAACCTAAACTAAACTTTACATACACTACTAGCTATCCACTTACCTTAACCCGACCCTAACCCTAAGGTCTGTCACTATCACACACTCACTCACCCGGGCCCTAACCCTAACTCACCTAACCTGCCCCCTAATCCTAACCTACACACAACCGCACACTACCTGACCCACGCCCTAACCCTAACTCACCTAACCCACCCCCTAACCCTAACCTACACACAGTCACACACTTACCTGAACCCAACCTGTAACGCTCCAACATATTGAATGCGGAAAACAGCAAAGCCACAGCAACGGCCCACTGAATTCTTTAATTGGGAAAGAATTCGGTGTCCTGCACCTTTGCTGTTTTCAGCGTTCGACAAAACTGGTTCCATATTATAACAAACTTTATAAAATTCGATGTTATAATAGAGACCCCATTTAACTAGGTGATAAACACATAAAATTAACAATGTTGTAGATATCAAGGGGAAAAAAAGAAAGAAAAAATATACTAGCTATGTAACTAAGCAGAAGAGAATTACATAATGTAAGTGTTATATTACATAATCTCCATCCCCAACATACAGTAGTAAAGATACAAATTAATAATGCTTAAATTCAGTGTGGGTGAGAAAGACACAAGAGCAAATCCATCCCAATGTGTGTACACAATGCAGCATGACCATACTGGTATAACAACTCTCAACAGGTTATAAAAAGCCTCAGTACAAATATACAAATTAAATAAATATGCAGTATTTGAAAACTAGCACACATTTATCAGTAAAAGATGCTGCATGTTAAAGAAAATATCCTAAAATTAGTTTTGATTAATAATACATCTTTGGTGACAATAACTGAAGCTCTTCAACTGTTGGGATCAGATCATGAAGCAATACAATTCACTATACCTGGCAAAATGGATTTGCTTGATGGTTGCTATTTTGCTAGAACATGTATGATGTCAACAAGTTTAAACATACCTTAGAGTCTAATAGTTGGTTTTACTTCTATAAAGCAATAGTCTAAAATACTGATCCAAACTGCTTGACATCAGTTTAGGTATGCTGCACAAACATAGCAGCAACAAGTATAAATCGAAATTATGCTCAAATAACCCCCCGATAGAATAATTGTCTAGTGAGGACAAAAAGGCACAGGTACTAAGTATATAAGAAGTATAGAACATTATAACAAAAGGAGAATTAACTCTGCAACTAAGAATTTAAATTTGCAGTTGCATCACCAAAGCATAAATATTAAGTTCATTTATTTACTATGTTTGAGGATTAAAGAAACTCATTTAAATATGTAAATCAACAAAGACAAACTCACACCAAAGTTGTTCCCATCATCTACAACAATCAGTTGGTCCACAGTCCATCTCATTTGGCTAATGTTTTTAATTCATGTTTTTTAAATCTGGTGCCATCTCCAAATAATATACTTATTTACTCCTGCTGTTATGATTTATTAGGTGCTAAATATCTAGTTATTTCAAAAATAATTAGTTAGCTCTTTTCTATGTTGAGAAAATGCAATATAAGTCTGGATACTATCTCTGGCTGCTGTATTAACCTCATTAAAGCTGATCCAATAGATCTGTTAGTGATATTATTTAACATTATATGTTCATCATGACACAGTGCTAAAGCAACGGAAATTAGACAATTGAGTGTCCATAATAAAGCTCCTGATGCCAAACAGCAGGACTAAATGCCTCTCAGACACACGTATGCTTGTTCTGGAAGTCAAAGACAAAAACAACAAGCTGCTACTAAGCCAACACAGTTCCTAATTCCAAGCAGCAGAACTAAACACCTCCAATAAGCACAGTCAGAGGGGTGAAACTCATCAAAGATAAACTCAGCCAGATAGCCAAACTCACTGAAGCAGGTCTTTTTAAATTCCAAAGGGATAAGCAAACAAGACGCCAATAAACGAACGACTTCAATTTTATTAAGCACCACAATACTGCTTTTCGTCGGCGCCCTGCACCAACTTCTTCAGACTTTGAAAAATAACAACTCACACTTTAGTGCTGCTACATTTAAAGCCATTGCAAGCAAAGTCTATTACAAAACAAACCCTCCAATTACCTTAAAGGAACAGGCACAAGTAGCTTCAATCTGACTAAAATGTTCCTATCCCATAAACACCCAATATAAAAAGTTGTATGTGATATAAAATATACAGCTGTAAAACTAATACCGTTCCTTACATAGCACTTAAATAATGCAATCGACAGTTAATAATATTATAAAAGCACACTTACTTTGAACCAAATACACATAATAACACTGACACATTAAAATAAATAAAAAGCATGCCATAATATTTCAAATATTGATAAAAAGACATTCCATCTTCCAAACATGGTATAAAATATATATCAAGATCGCTCAGCCGGTCCTATGTCCAAATCACACCCGATGTTATACCCCCCATGCATCATCTTTCCAAACTCCTCAGCTTAAGGACACAGCTGATTGATAACATACTATTGAGGCCGGGGTGATGGCAGGCTTCAAGTCTCAACTGTCACATAAGCTCCTTCATTTCTAATTTCAGGGATTCTGTCCCCCCCCCAATTCACATAGTTCAACTGGTCAATGATCATAAATGTAAAATCATGGCCAGGGTGATTGTAGACATGACTTGCTAGGGCATTCTCCAGTTTAATCTTCTTCATGGCATATAAATGTTCGTACATGCATTCATTCAATCTCCTGTCTATCTTGCTCACATAAAAAGCTGGGCATGATGAAAAAGAAGCGAGATACACCATGTGTGTTGATGCACAATTGTATCTCCCTTTGATAAGGTACTTGGTGTCCCTAATCATGAAATATGTGCCCAAACTCACATATCTACAATGTTTGCACATATTGCACTTATACATGCCAGCTCTTGGAGTCATGTTGCCACCTTTCCTTTCTAACATGTTCTTGATATTCAGACCCCTCTTGAATGTAATCTTTGGGGCCAGCCCTAAATTATTGGGTCCTGTTAGTTCAGTTGGCAACAAACCCCAATTTTTCTGGATGATGGACACTATAGCTCTAGCATCAATGCAGACCACATTTGAAGTCATTTCCAATTCAGGGATGGACTTCCATATTTATAATTTTTCTCATTTCAAGTTTACCCAGACATTAGTTGATTTCCTGGCTAAAGGAATTTCTTATGTTCCATCTAGAAGAGCCTGTGTGGCCAGATCCATTTTGGATCTTAAATTGTTTGTCAGGAAATTAAACTTATGTTTGTTGATGGGGGACCATGTGTACCAAAAGAATACTTTTCATGTACCTAGTACATATAATCCACCTATCCACCCTATGTTGGGGGCATTTGAGCAAATGTGTGATCTGGATTTTCAACATTTGCTACAGTCTAGGTCTGTGATGCATTTTAATATTACCAAAGAAGAAAGGGTGGATTTCAATTAATTATGTGCCTCTTCAGTCAGAATTATGCAACCTAACAAGGGAGGCGGCCTGGTTGCAATGGACATAGATGATTATAACAACAGAATGTCAGCAATTTTGTCTTCTGAAACTTACCAAGAGGTGTCCAAGAATGAGTTGAATGGAAATCTGGCAAGAGTTCGGTCTTATTATGAAGACATGTTTATTAATGAATCCATTGACCAGGAAATTTTCAACTTTATTTACTGTGCATCGCCTCGAGTACCTGTTTTGTTCAGGAACCCGAAAATCCACAAAAACATTACAGACCCTCCCATGCGCCAGTTGGTGAGTGCTAGAGGGAGTGTAACATACGCAGCAACCAAAGTTGTGGATCACATTCTAAAAAAATATGTGGCTAATGAATCATATGTTTCTAAAGATTCCTGGTCCTTTTTTGGGGAAGGTGAAAAACATTTCATACAGTCCTGATTACCACTTTCTGATGGTAGATGTGGTTGACCTGTACTCATCCATTCTACATGATGTAGCGGTGGAATGGATTGAGTTGGAAATGACCACAAAGCAGGCACCAGCGAGTGAAACTTCAATGGTAAAAGACCTATTGGACATCATTTTAACATGTAAATACTTCTCCTTCAATGATAGATGGTTCCATCAGTTAGTTGGAGTCCCCATGGGCTCACCATGTGGGGCGAGTGTGGCCAACTTGGTCATGGCCCATTGGGAGAAGGAATTCGTGTTTACTAATTCTATCTTCCTAGAACGAGTATCCTTATATACCTGTTTCTTGAACGGCATTTGTATCATCCTAAAGGGTGACTCTTCGGTGGTCAATGACCTGGTGGAGATGTTCAACAAGTCCACGCATTTCTTAAAGTTTACCTCTACTTTTGACACAGATAGAATAGCATACCTAGATGTGGAATTATTCAAGGACAGCAACCAGAACCAGTTTTTAGGCAAAATTCATCACAAGCCCACTTTTTCCAATTCTTATTTGCATTTCAGTAGTGAACATCCAGCCTTCCAGAAGAGATCAATAGTAAAAGGCCAATTTGTGAGGGCGGCCAGAATGGTCTCAAGAGATGGTGACTTCCAGGAAGAGTGCCCGTTCATATCGAATTTGTTTTTATGTAGGGGCTACCCTGAGGAGTTGGTTGTGGATTTGTGTCTAGAGGTTAGATCCAAAAGGGAAATGGGCTATTTTCAACCCATTTTGGGTCACTCTGTCTCAGAGAATAGCTACCCCTGGGGTGACAGCCAACTTAGAGGTGTATACCATTGCAGTTTCATTACTACCTTTAGCATGGATGCTAGACCTATAGTGTCCATCATCCAGAAAAATTGGGGTTTGTTGCCAACTGAACTAACAGGACCCAATAATTTAGGGCCGGCCCCAAAGATTACATTCAGGAGGGGTCTGAATATCAAGAACATGTTAGAAAGGAAAGGTGGCAACATGACTCCAAGAGCTGGCATGTATAAGTGCAATATGTGTAAACATTGTAGATATGTGAGGTAGGGCACATATTTCATGATTAGGGACACCAAGTACCTTATCAAAGGGAGATACAATTGTGCATCGATACACATGGTGTATCTCACTTCTTGTTCTTCATGCCCAGCTTTTTATGTGAGCAAGATAGACAGGAGATTGAATGAATGCATGTACGAACATTTATATGCCATGAAGAAGATTAAACTGGAGAATGCCCTAGCAAGTCATGTCTACAATCACCCTGGCTATGATTTTACATTTATGATCATTGACCAATTGAACTATGTGAATTGGGGGGGGACTGAATCCCTGAAATTAGAAATGAAGGAGCTTATGTGGCAGTTGAGACTTGAAGCCTACCATCACCCTGGCCTCAATAGTATGTTATCTATCAGCTGTGTCCTTAAGCTGAGGAGTTTGGAAAGATGATGCATGGGGGGTATATCATCGGGTGTGATTTGGACATAGGACTGGCTGAGCGATCTTGATATATATTTTATACCATGTTTGGAAGATGGAATGTCTTTTTATCAATATTTGAAATATTATGGCATGCTTTTTATTTATTTTAATGTGTCAGTGTTATTATGTGTATTTGGTTCAAAGTAAGTGTGCTTTTATAATATTATTAACTGTCGATTGCATTATTTAAGTGCTATGTAAGGAACAGTATTAGTTTTACAGCTGTATATTTTATATCACATACAACTTTTTATATTGTGTGTTTATGGGATAGGAACATTTTAGTTAGATTGAAGCTACTTGTGCCTGCTCCTTTAAGGTAACTGGAGGGTGTGTTTTGTAAAAGACTTTGCCTGCAATGGCTTTAAATGTAGCAGCACTTAAGTGTGAGTTGTTATTTTTCAGAGTCTGAAGAAGTTGGTGCAGGGTGCCGACGAAAAGCAGTATTGTGGTGCTTAATAAAATTGAAGTCGTTCGTTTATTGGCGTCTTGTTTGCTTATTCCTTTGGAATTTAAAAAGACCTGCTTCAGTGAGTTTGGCTATCTGGCTGAGTTTATCTTTGATGAGTTTCATCCCTCTGACTGTGCTTATTGGAGGTGTTTAGTTCTGCTGCTTGGAATTAGGAACTGTGTTGGCTTAGTAGCAGCTTGTTGCTTTTGCCTTTGACTTCCAGAACAAGCATACGTGTGTTTGCGAGGCATTTAGTCCTGCTGTTTGGCATCAGGAGCTGTGCTGGTTTAGTAGTAGTTTGTTTTTTCTTGCCTTTGATCTTTTATTTTTCCTTGCCTTTGATGTCCATAATATTGGACAAATGATCAGATGTAATATAACATTATAGGCTTCTAAGTCTAACATCCATTACTTGCAAATGTTATGAGCATTACCTAATTAGCATTCTTGAATAGGATCAATCAATAAGTGTATGCATTAAAAACTCTCTCTAAAATTAAACATTCTTTCTTGAGGATATAGGGGTATTGCCAACCAAAACCACATTTTTTGGTTCATCTAGATCATTTATAAATCTGGTTTCTGTTGGTTTGATTTGGTATGGTTTGATCTTGAATAGGATAAAAAATATATGACATTGCTAGATTCTGAAATCAGTTTGGTTTTATGAATGACAGACCTACACTGACTACTTCATTTCACTTTTCTGAATCAGTCATTGATGTGCCAGACATGACTTACCTAACAGTGGCATTATAATTAGTCTAGCTGTTGTACATTCACATCCATACATATTAAGGTGAGTTGAAAACTGGTTAAGTACGTTGCAGGGATTGATCATCTCAGATAGGAATTAGACTGAGATTTTTTCTTCCATTCATTTTGTGCATCACTGTTGATTCTCCAAGCATAGCAATAAAATAAAGATTGAAGCAATATTTTCTCTTAATTATGCAATGACTGCTCATTGCTATTCAAAAATGAGCATGCTGATTGGACAGCCAAACCTGAGTGCCTGTTGTGAATTGATCATATACTGACAGAAAAAAAGTCCAGCTAATTGAAGCACCATTGAGTGACCAGACGTTCTGTTGGCATATGCTGGGAGACAGCAAAATATGTGAAAAATCGGGTATCTTATGCAAAACTAAAGAAACAGAAACATACCTGAATTTTGTTGTATTTTTCCACTGTCCTCATAAAATTCTGTCTTTTTAAACATAAAAAAACAGCAATGGAGATTCTCCTTCCTCTGTTGCTTCTCTTTCACTGCACTTTTAAAATGTGCAAGTGTGGGAATACAAGTCACATACACATATGTAGCACATCAGTAAACAAGGAAGAATGTGGAGCAAGGCTGAAGTGCCATGGTACAGAGACATAATTTAAAAAAGGTAAGCAGTTTCTTTCCTAATTTATGTCATTGTATATAAGCAATAATTCACTTGTGTTTGTGGGTATATCAGGATTTATCCACAGTTGGCTTCATCCTTGTGATCAAACCAAACCAATCATGAATAAATCCAGGTATACCCATGCATATTCATGGATTATTGCTTAATCATGACATGGATTAAATTAATTTTTACTCTGAGGGCACAAATAACTATCAAATTAGGTCTCAGCTTGAGTATTCACAAATGTATGGTTTCTGCAGCTATGAAAGGCATCCTTACTAACCTTGATAAGATTACTGTAGCATTAATCAAGTCAGTAAAGGGGAAGGATTAATGTGTCAATTACTTTAACATTCAGAGAGAGAATGCTGTCAAGTGAATGAGCAGAGCACTTAAGTTAGTTAGGTGTTCTTTTAAAAACAATGTTCACATGGGATCCCAGTATGTTTACAAACCTTTGCAAGATGCTTGTCCAACCCATTACAGACGTTATTGCTACCATTATGGTTACTCTGATAGCGAATTACTGCTTCCAGAACAAGTACAAGGAACATGTTCAAATGGAATGCCTTTACATACAGAATGAATGATTCTGCTCAATTAAAGTACTTGACCACATGCAATTTGAAATATAGATTAATTAGTCATAAGCCTTGTTTGTTAAATTTACTACTTATAATTTGGAAATCTTCACCTGTGGTTAGTTCAAAAACTATTTAAATATCTGGGTGGGGAGTTATTCATGTCAAACTAACAGTTTGGAGCATTTTAGTCCACATTGGCTTACAGGTCTGAACACAAATTACCTCTACCTATAAAAGATGCAGACAGAAGAGTGCAGCAGTTGTCAGGTCTGTCAAGCCACAAAAATAATCATTTTCAGTACAGAACATCAGCACACCTACCAAAGAAAAAGAGCCTCAGATAATTTATACAATTAAAACAATATTTGAGATATGTTTTGTAATAAAATGCATAACAGCAATGTATGATGGAGAGTCCCTATTAATTTGATGAAACTTTAGCTTGTCGAACTGCAAAAGATCGACAGCTAAAGATTGAAACGTCCAAACCGTAAATGATCAGCTAAGCAAATTTTTTCCCATGGAAAGAATTCACTTGGCCATTACACAAAACAAAAAGCTTCCAACCTGAATTAAGTGGGGGGCTTTGCCCCCATGTGAGGGTCTGACCCCCCCCCAACTAAATATACTAACTCTGAAATCGCTCCACATCTAGGAATGGGCAAATTCCCGTTACCGGCCAAGCAAATTCTTTCCCTGAGAAAAAATTAGCTTAGCTGGGTCTTCGCAGTTTGGCTCTTTCGATCTTTAGCTGTTGATCTTTTGTAGTTGGGCAAGCTAAAGCTTCATCAAATTAATAGGGACCCATCTTAGTGATGTTATAAAATTATTGATTATTACTCTCGTCAGCAGGAGACTGAGATGTAACCTCAGGGAATAACTTATGTTTAGTTTACTTGCAGACATATTTTTCTCAGAATCCTAGTGTTATGGTTTGGGGTGTGGACTTTTCCTGATTAGTGGACTGTGTTAGTTATAGGATAGGGATGAGAAGGGTGGGGCTGTAGTTGTGGGACAGATCAATATCATAGGTTTAGGCTGTGGGACAGAGAAGCTGGTAACATAAAATGGGGCATGTACTTAGCATGGGAATATCATTTCTGATTGCTACTAGCATAGCATCTTTGTCACTGAATTTGGGAATTCATTCTTCCAGCCCATTTCTAATTTCATTATCAGATGTGGAGTTTTTTATGGGTGGGCGGAAGAAAGGATCTCTCCTTCCAAGACAGAAGGAGATTCTTCTTCTCCCTCCCTTCCTTCTGCATGGCTTTGTTAAGTGCTCTGTTTCATGCTATTTGTTCGGGGGACCCAAGAAATGGATAGTGAGTCATATGTTGACACCACTGTTCAGATAAGGTGAGCTTTCTGGCATGCTGCCCTGTTTTGCTTACTGTCATTTTTTGCAATGTTGTCCTGGTTGGGTAGTAGTGATTTTAACACTGTGAACTGTCCACTTAAGCCACAGGTAAATAGCAGTTTGGATGGCATTTGTGGAAATGGGTCCAGATTCCATGTATGTCAGTGAATTATTACATTTTGGTGCAGCACATGGTTGCAGCTAGTATCCTCACCATGCTATAGACATACCATGAGTGATGAGTCATGCATGCTGCCACTGCATGTTTACATATTAAGAGTTTACATATGAACAAAATGTACTACTCACAATTAAAAACTTACCTTTGCAGTG
>NC_056734.1:598252137-598309637 GCF_019279795.1 Protopterus annectens | reverse complement strand
CCATCTAACAGTCACTGTAACATGGCTGCAAAAATACAGTTGCTTCTCAGAAAAATAATGCAAGGAAAGAGTTTGAAAATACTTGCTCCAGATATCAACTTCTATTTGAATGGTTCGTTACTGCATGACACTTAAAGAACAATTGAACCAAAATGAAGCAAAATAAAACTAAATAGAGTTAGTAGAAATAATGGTAAAAAAATGTGCAGAATGTGATGCATGCTCTTCAAACATTGGTATATCTGTTGTTCAATAACAGCAATGAGATTGAAATGAATGGGAAGAAACATGGTTAGTTAGCCATTACTGAAATCAGAATTAACTAAGCATGGTGATGGTCATATGCTGACCCAGTGGTACTGATGTGGGTGTTGCAAAGGATGCTGTGCTCAGGACCATTGGTCAGCTATCTTGCTGTGGGAGATAAGATTGCCATACTTTGACACTGGATCTGCAAGACATAGGCCAGGAGTTATCTCTATTTGTGTGGCCTGATGTAGCAAAGTAGCTAGGTCATTTGGTGCTCCTGGGCAGACTCCATGACTGCTGCCTCTTCAAAATAAAGTTGAGGAACAAAAAACAATAAAAACTCTTGCTAAGTTGTGGAGAAAAAAAATCATGCAAACCATTTAAATAGCCATACTTGTGCACACTGTTTAAATGACTTGAATGAATAAACGCAAACATCACTTCAGTACCAAATTGTGGTACCAATTTATATGCCATTATTCCAATTTGACATTGAATATCACATACTTGCACTGCCTTGGCAGCTTACATCTGGGGCAGTTGCCCCTTCACCTTGCTCTAGCTGCAATTCTAACCCAATAATGTGGAAAAGGGGATGAAAATTCAAGAAAGTGAGGAGAAGCAGAAAGAAGTTCATCTGGTCTAGTAGGGTAATATGCATATAGTTTGACTTCTCTACTATTTGCAACCCCAAGGTGCTGCAGGACAAGAAGGGAAAATCGTTTCCTAAAAGAACAATCCAAACACCATGACTATTTTGTCATCTCTACCAATAAGCAGTGACGTTTCTCTCACTGTCAAAGAAGTGGGTAAAAATGTATCAGCTGAGCTTTTCAGACTGTACGTGGCTTGAAGCGAGACATGGAAACAGTGAAAAGAGTGAAAGCTGTAGTGCTTTAATCTGTGCAACAACGTAGGTCTCACCTATGTGTGTAGTGTACTTTTCATGTGTCAATCATCTAGTAGTCAGTGCGGTCCAGATGTATATATAAACAGCGTACAAGCATGTGTCAGCTACTTACATATTTACTTTTGTACTATAGTTATAGTTTAATGTCTATCACGTCTGTCTTTTTGTGTTTGTTTTCTGCTGTAAATCTAGATGACTGTCAGCTGGGGGGGGGGTAGTGTTTTGTTATGAAAAGAAAAGAAAAAAGATGACATAGCTGACAAGGGTTTTGTTTTGAAAAATAGGAAGGGAAACAAATGAGAATATATAAATTGGAATGGAAAAAAAAACATTTCCTGTAGTTGATCATTGTGTGAAATGGGAAATAAATGTATCTGATGAAGAAAGGTAGCTTCATGCAGATATTAAGGGACTAATGGAATATGAAATAATGAAGAACGGTTTATGAAGAGAATGCTGCCTGTTTATGATATCAGAAAATAATGTCACTGAAGGGCCATAACAATTGTATGGTACAGATAAATCTGTAAAAGATTAAGTTAGAATGCTGGCTAATCCCATTCCCTGTATGAACAATCTAGCTGTTTAAACTCACTAAAGGGTTTATATATATAGGCATGCCATTCATGGTAATTTATTTGGGGACAAAGAACCTTATTGAGGGTACTTTGTTCAATTAAATAATGAGATACAAGCTACAAACCGCAATGATTTACTGTGACTTTCTCTTTCTCAAACATATTACATTTCCTTCCATCTAAGTACTGGAAAAGAAAGTCAAAGACTTAGCATATAGTAAGAAGATGATCAGTAAAGAGTTTGTTTTATTAAAATAGGAGTAGGGAGTCTAGGGATATAAATCAATGGGAATTTGTTATTAAGTGATATGGTATACTTCAATCAAAAAACAAGGAAGACTGCAGATATGAAACCAGATTGATAATGTAAATCTGTAACTAGGGGGTACTCAAAAAATTCATTTTTTTTTAAGTTTTCATAGTTTGCTAATTCCCAATAAAGAGATGGAAGAGTAAAGACAAAACTAGATTAGAAGAATACATTTGGTAATCATTCATTTGTTTGACAAGGTATACACGATACTTGTTTAGTCAAGTTTAACCATGTAGTTTTCAAACAAAATGATGATTTTACACATGAAGTTGGGGACTTGGAGGGTAGCTTTATTATCAAGGTGGCAAGGAAAAAGGGCAAGAGGTGCAGCTTCCACCATGGAAGGAGAAAGGGCCTTTACTCACCATATAGCACAGTTTCTCAAGATGCCTGTCCAGTCTGTTAAGCTCAACTTGATGATGACTGAAGTGGTCATCGATCATCTGTACTATACCTAATGTAATAAAAGGTATTTAAACATGACTAAGTAGTGACAAGGGCAGCACAATGGCATAGTGGTTAACACTGCCATGTCACAACAAGGGTATCTTTGGTCTGATTCTCATCTGGTGTTCCTTTGTGTGGAGTCTGCATGTCCTTCCTATAGTTGCATAGGTATTCTCTGGGTATTCCAGTTCCTTCCACCTCCAAAGGTATACAGTAGGTCGACAGGTGACTAAATGTTCCCTCTGTGTGTGAGAGTGATATGTGTATGATGCAAATTAAAGGCCTGGTGATCTAGTTCCATTGCCCCCCCCCCCCTTGCCTAGTAAACTCCATTAATAGTATAGGTTTTTCACAGAGTTATTTTGCAAGTCAAACACAACTTGTGAGCCTGCATGGATGAATATTGTAACAAAAGTCTACAAGTCAAACACAACTTGTAAGCCTGCATGGATGAATATTGTAACAAAAGTCTACAAGTCAAACACAACTTGTGTGCCTGCATGGATGGAAATTGTACCAACATGGTGAAATTACCTAAACAGCTCAGAAATAAGATGGGTCTTTCACAATGTATAGAAGAAAGCATTGCTAGAAGTGTGGAGTGTTTTCATTCATATGAATCAGGCAGCAGATGTCCGAAAAAGCAAAACTAACAAATGCACAGTTGCTAGCTACAGAACCAAAACATTATGTAATGGACATTTATTCTAATACCTGTACAAAAATTGAAAATTATATTACAATGGAATGCTGTAAAAACAAGCTGAAATACAATACCAGTTATAGGCAAAAAGGGTGTAGTAATTAGATACATTTGCAGGGCAACTACTGTTGAGAGATGAAAGCAAGAGATAATGGCTGAAACCCAGGAATGGAAATTAAAATATTAACAGTAAAACATCTTCCTCTTGCTTTTGATTTCTTTTTCAAAGGAAACTTGAAACAGGTTATGTGCCCATCATTTGAAAATTAGCAGATATTGCTCCAATACCTAAGGTAGGTGATCACTTTATGGGTGAAAATGTTGATCCAACTCGTCTCACCAGTATTATGGTTAAATGTTATGAATGGGCAATTTATAAGTATGTTATTAGCTGGCTGGATGGCAGGTTTGATTATATACAGCATGATTTTGTAGCTGGTAGGTTCTGTAGTACTGAGTCACTTTCCATTTATGGTAATGTTTGGAAAGTATTGGACGGAGGGACGTCGCTGATATTAAAAATTTGGATATATCAAAGGCCTTTGATACTGTGTCATTTCTTTTCTAAACAAATGTAAGGTAAATGGAAAGTCATTAGATGTATCATTAATTGGCTGTTTGAGAAAAAATTTAGGATAAAGGTTGATCATATTTTGTCAGATCTTAGGGAGATAACAGATGGTGTATCTCAGGGCTCGTTTGTGGGTCAATTATTATTTGCTATTTTTATGGCTAGCTCGCAGTATGACAATACATTTTCAATGAGTATGCAGATGATGTAAAAGCTAGTACCACAATTTCTGGATTAACTGTTCTCACTTCTCAGTTTTCTTTACAATCATATGTGAACAACTTATATAATTGGATTATAATTGATATGAAGCTTAATGTTAGTTGTTGTTTGTCTTTTCCCAGTTAGGGGTCTTCACAGCAGAACTGCAGTCCGTTAATGATTGGCAGTAGATTTTTATGGTGACGAGTTGCCAGCCCAATAAGGCACGCCCATTCACGCATGTCTTTCGAAGGCCACTCGACTGTGGGGAGGACATGCAGACTCCACACAGAAGGCACTCCAGTCGAGAATCGAACAGGAGAACCTCTTGCTGCGAGGCAACAACACTACTGCTGTACCACCTCAGCTTCAAAGCTTAATATTAGTAAAATCTGTATTATGCATTTTGGGGATGGGAATCTTAATTATCCCTATGCCTTGCATAATTTTAGTATACATGAGATTAATGCTACTAGAGAGCTGGGTGTAAACATTAATAACTCTTTAAGTTTTGGTCCCCATTTGCTGGATATATTTAGGTGATGTTAATATGAAATGAATAAAACTTTCAGAAGTATTGCTAGCAGAAATAAGGTGGTTTTACTTTTAATTTATAAACTTATAGTTAGACCATCTTGAGTCTATCTGTATATATAATAGGGCACAATTAGAGAGAATGGAAGGAATACCAAAGCACTTCACTAGGAAGATATGCGGAAAGGTGGGTATGAATTATTATAGTAGGCTCAAAACATTATTTTTATTTACAATTAAATATATGTTAGTCAAGGGTGATTTAATTACTATTTATAAATGTGTTAACGATTGTGGACTTGAGAACATTATGGGTATTCATAAAAAAATGTATTTATTGAGTACCAGGAGTAATAATTACCTAGAAAATGGGGTATTGGATAAACCTACTGTTTGGAATAACTCTTTTCATGAGAGAGCCTGTCTATGGTGGAATAATACTCCATTATGGATGAGGAAATGAGGATCTGCTAATTCTTTCAAATCTAAATTTGTATCAATGGTCAGACTTGATGGCTTGTAACCAGCTCATCATGGTGGCCAGCTCTTTGAAGGCCTTTCTAGGCATTGAGCTTGACTTTCCGAACATTGAACATTGAACACTGAAAACAAAGGAGAAATCAAAGGCTATGAAGTCACTGATGATGGACAACTCAACCAGAATAGATTTAATTTATCTTGACATCTTGCTGGAAATAGATGAAAGTACAGAAATTTTCAGTTGACATTAATTATTTGTTTTATTTATTGTCTGTCTGATTGTTCCCTTGCTTGTTTATGCATTTGCTCATTTGTTTGCTTCCATTTAACTAGGTTAGTGGACTGGTCAGACTTATACTTTTCAGCCACAAATTACATTGCAAGTGAGATAAGACAAAAAAAAGTGTGCATACCAACTGCAAACGGTCATATGAGTGGTTTATAATAACAAAGATATAAAGTGATTAAGTAAAAAAAAAATGAAATGCACTAAGAAGAAACACACAGTTGCAAAGAGAAGGTTTATGTAGCACTTATATGCAGCATAAATGCAATATTTACAATTAATTCATTGCGAAAGTTTTAGTTGTTAAGTTAGTTTATAAAAGCTATGACAGAAAGTGACTGAAAGTGAAAGAAGGAAAGGTAGTAGTAATATAGCAGAGTGAAGGAAAAGTGAATGGCAGTAAGGGAACAGTATGTTTATAGTGCACGTTATTTAACTTTAATTTTAGTACTAAAAGTGGAAAAAGTAGCAAACTAATGTGATACTGGTGGATTTTCAAAGGTGTTTTTGTTGTTGAATACAGATACCTGTTTTGAAAGATTTAAAGAGGGACAGAGAAGTTTCTGAAAGATGTAGATGGTGGATTGAAATCAAATATTTGAATGAATGGAGTTTAACATAGCAGGAGCTATCTTAGAGCCATTGGTAAGGGACCATTGACATGTAAATACCTTACTTATGAGTAGCACATATGATAGCTGAAGAAAATACATGATAATTAGCTTTAAATATGGATTAAGGAATTGGTGGGAATTGTTAAAGTGAACAATCATGATATGGAAAAATTGTAGGTGGAGATAACATCTAAGGACAATACTATTACTCGAAATGTATTATTTACTAACCATGAATCCTGTTATAAAAATATTTTTAGTGAGGTTGACTCTGAGCAAATACATTCTAAGCTGGAAAGAAAAGAAGCTAGAAGGAGACAGGAGGGAATATTTTAACAATCAAGCTTAACCTCCCCCTGTTAATTCTAAAGACACAATACGAATGTTATTCACAATGTTGAGTCCACTACCCCAGGTGAAAATAGAACTGGACCCTCCCCCCCATTCAAAACTAAACAGGAGGAGGCCCTTTAGAATTTCCTCTATTTCATCAGTCAGAACAATTAAAGAACCAAGTTCATAACAATGTGAACTGACAAGACTGGAACCAATGACCCAACTTGTGTGGTCAAAAGAGGAGGGTGAGAGTCTGTGGAGACAATCAAATGACCAAGAGGTAAATAAAGTGGAAGTTATTTGATTGATTATTGCAGGGTTAGCCATTTGGTGGTGTGATGTTGGCTCTAGATGATCTGACACCCCAAACTCATACAAAAATATTAAAAGGGAGCTTTGGATGGATGGATGGATGGATGGATGGATGGATGGATGGACGGATGGACTGTGACTTTAAGATTTTTAACTATGGTAATTTTTTGGTTACCTCTGTCTTGACAATTCTAACATGGACAAACATTTGTCCCAGCTGAAAGAATATACCTATCTGGTGCACTTACAGATTTAAAATCATTCAGAAGAAAACCGAGTTTAACATTATGGCTTGGTGGTGCAGAAGCCATCAGCAATACAATACTAGCTGAACTGCAAAGGCATAGTGTCATCAATCCACTCTCTCATCCCATTGTTCATATTTTTGAAAAAAAAGTTTGAACCTGACTTTAGGACAATTCTAAAACAGTCGGTTTAATTTAAGTAAGAAGGAGATTTATTCCAAGTTATTATATCTGACAAGAACACCACACTTATGAATCTTGACAAGGGGGTGGTCTCATAATTAAAGTAATATAGCCTACATTATAATTGATGATATGTTTTTTGATCTGTTCACCCAAGTGTAAATTCATGATGTAGAATTTAAATAAATGATAGCGAAAGTCCAGAGCATGAAATATATTTGGTATCACAAAAGTTACATAAAAGTTTAATGATCCCACTTGACTTATTGTTAGTGTAGTAGGGTCCAAGAGACATACAATAGTAAAGTTTATTGGCATAAAATTTAAGCTAGTTTGTAACAATTCATGTGATTTTGTTTAAAATTACTCACTAAACACAGACATAAAGATGATCAATGTTTTGTTGCAATAAATATCAAAGATCTTTTCATAGCCATTCCACATAGTGAGTGGCTTGAATGGGTTTATGAATTTTTAACTAATTTAAATGACATGCCTAATCTTGAGTTTTATGTGTTAAGGGACCTGATGAAAATGGTGCTTAAAACAACTTCATTTATTTTGAGAGCATGAATTTTCAACAGAAAAAAAGGTGTGGCAATTGGGGCAATCCATGCTCCAATTTTTGCAAACATAATTCTGGCAGAATGAGAAAATAACTGTGCTTAACATAGAGGGGAAAATTCAATACAGCCTACACAATTGTTTTTTTCATGTAGACATTGCGCCATGATGAAAACACAGACATGAACATATTGAGATTCAGTAAGGACTGCTCAGCGGTGAGCACTCATGCGCAAAGAGGGAAAATTCCGTAGCATGCAAATCGCATCATAAGCAGGCGAATCTCATGCAAATGAGGCAGGTAGAGTGATCCAACAAGCAGAAAGGCATCTGCTCAGAACTGGTGTCAGTGTCTGTAGTGTATGTGGAAAAAATACGTGTAGAGGAGTCTAGACAGACAAGAGGGTGTAAAACTGTAGAAATGTGGACATAAATACACTGAAAATACTCTACTGCAAAATAAGTTAAATTAATAACTTTTTAAATAATCTCAGTATGTTTTCAATATGCACCACAGTGCACAAACATGCTTAATAGAAAAATAAAAAAATAAATAAAAAAAAAATAAATTTTATAAATACGTAACAGAAATGTATTATATTACCTTGGATGGGGTCCGTACAATGGTGCATTGCTGCTGTTGCTAAGGTGATAGGGCTATGAACTGTGTAGTTTCCAGGCTGTCAGCAAGAATACATATGCAAATGAAGTGGATATATTGACTGGCAGAAAGAAGTAATCGTGTCCACGTATCTCCTTCATGTAGGCTCTTAGACCATGTTGATGTTTACACAAGATGTGGCTGACATGGGGGGGGGGAGTGGTGTCTTCTCACTTCTAGGTGCTTTTAAGTTTAGGTTCATGTGTTTGCATGGCACACCCCCTGGCTGAGTTTGTTGATCTGGAAAGACCAGCCAGGAGACAGTGATGACGTAGGCAGCAAGTCCTTAAAACTGGATGTATTCAATTATTAATTTTGACCTTTGTATAAGCTATGCTGCATGACGTGGCACTGTGCATTGCATTGTGCACTGAAATAGGGCCATTAAATTATGTTAATTATATTCTAGGCAGGTGGAAAGCATCATACTTAGCTAATCACACATTCTCAACCTACAGCAGAGCTGTATAATGTATGCATGCAGCTTACATTCTGATTTTCCCCCAATACTCTGGACCATTGGAGCACAGACTTGGGAATTGTAACTGATATAATGCTAGGGGATGCTACATTTGTATGTGTTAGATGCTGAAGTCAGTGCGGCAAGTGCTGCTGACAATAGGCCTAGGCAGACCATGGGAAGAATGATCAGGCCCAGGGTAACCTTCCAGGAGCTACATGAGCTGGAGATTGTAGAGCACTAAAGGGTGGACAGATACATACCAGAAGAACTCACTGAGCTCTGCCAACCTCAACTCAGACCCAGAGCCAACAGAGGGGAACCCATCCCAGTGGAAACAAAGGTATGTGTAGCCCTTACCACATGCCAGTAAGCAAATATCTTTTCCCCTCACCCCTGAGGCAAGGGTCAGCAATATGCAACACTTCTACCATGTGGCACACTACCCTGATGTACTGTGTGCCATAGATTTCACTCATGTACACATCAAGGCACCACTAGGTGAGGAGGGTAGAATCTACATCAGCCGTAAGGAGTACCATGCCATCAACTGCCAGGTCATGTGCTATGCCCAGGTGTTTATCCTGAATGCATGTCCTGGCAGCCCTGGCAGTTATCACAACCCCTATAACTGGTACGCATTACAGCTGTACCAGATGTTTGCTGGGGGGGACGTCCCACATGACCATTTACTGGGGGATGCTGGCTATGCCCTGACACCCATCAGAAATGCACACACATCCACAGAAGAATGCCATAATGAGGCACACTTGCAAACTGGGAACATCATAGAGCATATGTTTGGGCTTCTGAAGTCACATTTCCAGTGCCTAGATATATCTGGTGGAACCCTGCAGTACTCTCCAGCCACATGTGCCCATATGTTCATAGTATGTGTTATGCTACACAATCAGATCCTGTAGAAACAGCTGCAGCAGGATCAGCAAGGAGAAGGGATACACAGCCCCCCATCAGTGCTTAGGTCACCACAGCCACAGTCACCGGAGGACTCAGAGGAGGAACCCTCTGCTGATCTCCCTGTAGGCAGACATAGGCGTGCTCAATATGCCCTGGCTTTAGCTAAGAGGCAATGCAGAGCACATTCACTGACACCTTATGGACCTAGAGACTGACACCTTTCTCCTACTCACATACATATAGTAAAATTGAAGCCAGCAACCCACACAACCTGTACCTATCCATGTATTGGCTGTATACTGCTTGCATCAGACAGAGGCAGCCCTGAACTACAGTTCTGTCAACTGCTGCATTCACAAGGTAAGTCTGTAACCAACACAGTACTTGTATGGATTAGTAGGATATAGCATTGTATGTATGGAAATTCTACATTTATGCAAGTAAATATAGTGGGCTATTTGGACAGAAGAAGCATCCACATGGGACTACAGATACCCATTCCACTATCATGTGTCCTTTAATATTCCCTAGGCCTCATTCATGAAATATTCATACATCAGTCAAGGGAGATGTTACACAGTGGGGGTTACATGATATTCAGACTACTGTGTATTCCAGCAGAACATGGTGTGTTGTTCTGCCACCCCCAACACAGCAGTGTTTCCTTATAATTGCTTTAACAGTAACTCATCAATGGTATAGCAACAGTATAGGCAGTCTCAGGGCAGTTACATAGAAATTCCTCATACATTCTATGTCTTACTTAAGGAATGAATAACAACGTGTATATTTATGCTGTTGATTGTGTCATGAATGACTCCTCTCTGTCAAACATCTTGTGTGGCTCAATAGACTAGAGAGGTTTGCATGTGTGATGGTGTTGACGGTTCTAATTTGGAAGTTTCCACTTCTCTTGATGTGAGGTATTACTATGTTGTGTTTTACAGACTAGTACAGCATGACACAGCAACTGAAGAGTCCAAGCTTTATTCACAAATGGTGTAGTGCTTTCTTCCCATTTACAGGGACTTCCTCAGAGCTACACCCCCACGCCCCCTAACTATATAAACTAACTTCAGGATCCCACTACAGTGGGGAAAATGGCATATACCTTTTACTTGCCTTACAGTACTCTACACAGTGCCATATATACTAAGTTCAGTTCAGTGAAATGAGATTCAGTGAAATGAGTTTTCAGTAATTTGTGTTTTCAGTGATGTGGTCAGGGTGAAATGAAATTCAGTGAAATGAGATTCAACGAAACAAAGTAGACCCAAAAAAAAAGAAATATATACATATATATATATACATATATATATATATATATATATATATATATATATATATATATATATACCTACAAAAAAATCACTGTCTCTCCCCATAAATCTACATAACACACACACACACACACACACACACACACACACACACACACACATTTATATATATATATATATATATATATATATATATATATATATATATATATACATATACACACACAGCTACATGTATATATGCATCTCTGTGTATGGATGTCTGTATTCTCCTACATACCCTGATAATGTTGAATAAAGCTGCACTATCACACATATATAATGCTGTTTAAAGAATCCAAAGTAAGGGCTCAACAGTACATAATGCACTTACTTACAGACCCCTGTGCCTACTGGATGTCACCTGACTTACACCAACAGGTGAACAGGTGGTGTACTATATAATTTTGTCTGCACAAGCATAAACAGGGCACATTGCTCCTGACCCCAGGTTTGCCCATCCAAATGTAAACAGACACCTATGGCCAAAACAGAAACTGTAGCCACATAGCTAGGATAAATAAGAGTTATCTGACTGCTAGGCTACGAGATGCAGATAACATGAAGAAGCAATATCACTCTGCAGGCCAAAGACAATATTCAGTGCAAGCCTAGTTTATGTAATCTACACGTAGTTTGCCTGCAGTCATGTATAAAACAGACTTAAGCTGTGTCACATGTGATAAGTACTGTGATCTATAGTGTGTTACACTAGATAAGTAGTAGTTCTAGTCTCACTCTAGGCCACTGTGTGTTGGTGTGTGTGTGTGTGTGTGTGTGTGTGTGTGTGTGTGTGTGTGTGTGTGTGTGTGTGTGTGTGTGTGTGTGTGTGTGTATGTGTGTGTGTGTGTGTGTGTGTGTGTGTGCGTCTGTGTGTGTGTGTGTGTGTGTGTGTGTGTGTGTGTGTGTGTGTGTGTGTGTGTGTGTGTGTGTGTGTGTGTGTGCATCTCCCTGCAAAATAGCTGAGAATCCCTCAATGAGTACCACACTGCAATGGTACTGAACTTTTTGGAACTGTGAGGTGGTCCTGCCCTCGAAACTGCCCTCTTGTACAACACCTACTGATGTCATATACCTTAAGATCGGTCTATATCATATCAGTGAATGCTAAAAATAGCGAACAGTGACATATCAACTTCAAAGTCCAAAAGCTGAAAACAGGGAAGGAACGGTTCAGCGATTTTTTCCCAGGGAAAATATTCGCTGGGCTGTTCTCCTGGCTTTGCTGTTTTCTCCAATGTGGTGCGATCTGGGAGTTGGTATATTTAAGTTGGGGGGTGTGGGGGGTGAAGCCTCCCACTTAATTTTGACTGTGTTGATCCATTCCTTCGCATTTTTCAGCTTTCAGACTTTGAAGTTCGATATATCAGCATTTGCTGATGTGATATAGACCGCCCTTAAGACTACTAGCTGCCATGCTTTTTTATGCTTTTTATTGCTTATTTAACTAAATCCAGCCTCCCAGTTTAAGCATAGTATAATTCCCCAAAGCAGTATTAGAAAACTGTCTCTACCCCAGAAAAAGTGGAAGGTTGACTTTTGTAGTACTCTTAACATAGTCTCCCACAAAAGGTGCAACTTACCCATCAAGGACTATTTCAGTGCACAGCCTCACTGAATACCTGATTGGCTCATGATACTCCACTTTGTGGCTCTATTTTGCCTGACAAGACATCACCCTAGAACAAACAAAGGCTACTGTACTCCCTCCCCAGAACACGTGCTATGTCCCCCCTTCTCTGTAACCAACCAAACTCTACAAGTATAGGCTAGCACTCGCGGCGCCATTTTTAAATCCTATCTCCCTAACCAAGACGTCCCCTTGGTCGTCCTCATGGTGTGCTGCTTGTAAGTGCTCATTACTGTTTCACTATGCTGTATTTATGCTGAAACTGCTATCTAATTTAGCTAAATCTACCATCTGAGAAGGATTCTTTTTTGAACATACAAATTGTGTGAGAAGCTGCTATAATACAACATTGCTCATGCATACCAGCTGAGGTCTCGAGTCACACACACAGATTTGGTAATGACTGCATTCTAGCCCCAATGAATGTAAAACCTATTTCTTTAAGTGTATATACCTGGGTTCAAAGATATACAATTGTACAATATTGCATTTTGCCCTATTAATTGCTTAACAGCAATTGAAGTATTACAGCTGAACACTGCTTATTTTTCTGCCTTAATATACTGTAGAAGCCGGTTTTACGGCAATGCTAACTTGCCGATATTAGAAGTGAAAGTGTTTTAAAGAATAGTGCAACTGTCTGTAATGCTAGAAAGCCACTATTGCAGCTACCTTAAACTAAATACAGCTTGGCACAGAGCTATTTAACAGTACAAGACTGCATTATAGCCCTGGTAATCATTTAACAGCAGCGGAAGTAAACTAGCTAAACACTGCTTTTCTGTACCTTTACTGTACTCTGCAAGCCGGGTTCTGGTTAATGCTGATTTCTTGTTACTTAGAGTGCAAGTTTTTAATTATTATTGCAACTATTAGAATGAGAAATTGCATGGATTTATGCTGGTGTCTAGCAGAGTGATAAACGTAGATTACATGCCTGTAGTTTAAAAAATTAGCAGACCAGTAAGATAAATGTTGATTGTATGCCTGTAATACTGTGAGCTAACTGTACTGGCTCTGCAGTCACACTCAGCTCCTCTCTTGCACTCTGCCCCCCAGCTTTCTCTCCATTCTTCCAAACTCTAATCAAGCAGTCATAATCTTCTCCTCTCTCTTCTCTTTTCAGCCTGGAAGCTCTGTGCTGTTACTCAGGCTGTCCCCCTCCTGCATTTACCAAACTAACCTGGATAGCCTAACAGAATCCTAAAGTTGTGGATAACCAGGATGCATCCTCTCAACCTCACAGTGTAGGTTACAGCCTACAGTTTCTTTGTGTGTTACTATTGCTATTGTTCATTTTGAACATTTTCACAGTAATCTGTAATAGGGCCAGCACACTTGCGGACCTACCCCGAGGCCACCCCCCACTCCTATCTTACATTCTCTTAGTTTCAAACAAGAATAACTAAGTTAATTTGGTGTTCCCCATCTATGTCACTAGATAGCAGCAGAACACAGGACATAATTTCTCCCTGTTCACACTCAGAGTGCAGCTCTGGGTTCCAACATTGCTTATTTAACTAAATCCAGTCTCCCAGTTTAAGCATAGTATAATCCCCCAAAGCAGTATTAGAAAGCTATCTCTACCCCAGAAAAAGTGGAAGGTTGACTTTTGTAGTACTCTTAACATAGTCTCCCACAAAGGGTGCAACTTACCCATTAATAACTATTTCAGTGCACAGCCTCACTGAATACCTGATTGGCTCGTGATATTCCACCTTGTAGCTCTACCCGCTCCGTTTACCCTTCGGGCTCACTCCACTCCCCTACCCTGCCCCCAGATCCCATCCACCTCCAGAACCATTACATTTATATTCACTAAAACAGACCCACAACCAAACCACCCTATCATCTCCCACTCCACACATTCACAGAGATAGACAACCACACTCTAGTTTCTCACTATACCTCCCCACCCACCCTTAGGTAGCCAACCGTTTCCTCTCCCTATCCTGATATACTGGTACTTAAAACAAAATAAAAGTCATATTAGGGTGTCTCCTACTCACCCTCACAATACTAACAAACATTACATCCATTCATTCTACAACCTCACTACAAAACACAAATTACCATGCAACACACACCTGCATTAAATCAAGCACACACATAGATTCCCCATTACTGCTGCACTATTTAAATATAGCTCAGTGCTACACATATATAAAATCCAATTGACAACAAGCTATACCACAAAACTATCAGATAGATCCCACAGAAAAATAACACATAGTATAAAACACATTACTTATTACAAAAAAAAACTTCGTATATCAGGAGACATCCACCCAAATCCAGGACCAAGCAATACCCTCCTCCCATCCAAACAAAGATCAGACTTACTAATTATTAACATGAATACCAGGAGTATAACTAACAAACTTCCTGATATACAAGCATTCATAACCCAGTACTCCCCAGACATAATAACCATCACTGAGACCTGGCTAAAACCTAACATCCAGAATGAAGAAATTCTCCCACCAGGATATAATATATTAAGGCAGGATAGAAAAGGTAAGAAGGGTGGTGGAGTTGCCATACTCTTTAAAAACACACTCACATAAAACCTTTAAAATCCCAATCCCTACATTTCAAAATGCTGAAACTTTAATCTCAAATCTACTTATAAACAATACCAAAAAATCAATATTTTCTGCTGTTAAATCCCCACAGGTAACAACTCTCCCACCATAGAAGAAATTCTGCAATGGCTCTCAGACAAACTACCCAATGAAACCATTCTCTTAGGTCACCTAAACACAGACAGGTTAGTTTGTAACTCCAACAACTCCACTAACCATATCAATCTCTATGGCTTTACCCAGCTCATTCATGAACCCACTAGAGTAGACAAAAAATCCCACAAAAACTCAGTCTTAGACTGGACACTAGTTAATTGCCCTAAACAAAACTATCACACCAGATGTCTACCATACATCCTGAATGATCACCTCCCCTCATTCCTTCTAAGTAAATGCACCAACCTTTACAACCCTATAATTTTTAGACAACTCAGATATGACAGAAAATTAAATACACAGGATCTGAACCACATGCTAAGACAATGTAAATGTGACCCACTACTAACATTAGGCTTAGACTAAGCCATCAACTACTTTAACAGCACTTTCACTAACATCCTCAACTCAATGGCACTCAGAAGAATCAGAGTCAAGGCAAATTATGCCCCATGGCTAAGCAGGGACACAAGAGCCCTACTAAAAGCCAGAGATAAATCTTGGAAATCCTGGAAAAGAGATAACACAAACCTATCCAAATAAAACTACCAGAAACTAAGAAACCAGGTAAAAAGGACAAACCAAACTCATTAACCAAAACTATTTTCTTAACATCCAAACCAAACACACAAGAGACCCACAAAAGTTCTGGCATGCCGTCAACTCCCTACTTAACCTGGGTACTTCATCCACTCCAACTCCCACCACGGAGAATAACACTAAAAACATTGCCTCCCAATTTAATCATCACTTTACTGAAACCATCCTATCTTTATCCTCTCAAATCTCCAAAACCAACCATTCAAGCACCCCAAGCCAGCCCCTTAATAATATCCCCTTCTTTACTCTCTCACCTGTCCCTACCACTAAAATTAAAAGACTCTTACAAAAACTCAAACATACCACCCTTGCTGCAGAAAAGTTACCAGACAACTTCTTAAAAATAACAGCTGACTCCCTATCATACCCTGTATCCATCCTTATAAACTGCTCCATACAGGAAGCCTACATCCCACAGTTATGAAAAGTATCATATATCATCCCTCTTCACAAAGGGGGAAACTCTTAAGACTTCTGTAACTACTGTCCCATAGCCATCCTACCCCCGCTTATCTAAAATACTTGAGAGGTGTATTCACTCCCAAGTTATGCAATTTCTGAACTCTAACAATCTCCTTTCACCCACACAACATGGCTTCCAACAACACCATAGCACTGCAACTGCTCTCCTGTCTTTTACAAATACAGTTAACCTACACAGAAACAACAACAACTTCTTAGACCTAACCAAGGCATTTGACATGGTGTCACACACCACGCTACTGGAATCCATGACCTCTCTATCCTTTGGCCCTTCCACTAAAGCATGGTTTAAAAGCTATTTGTCTGACAGACACTAGTCTGTCCAATGGCAAAACACATTATCCCCCCTACTTCCAACCACTATAGGAGTTCCACAAGGTTCAATATTGAGCCCTCTGCTCTTCTCCATATTTACTAACAGCCTCCATACCTCCACCCAACATGCCACACTCATACAGTACTCAACTCTCATCTGCTCCACACCATCACTCACTACCCTTCAAAAACTTACTCAGGAATCCTTTACCTCAGTGGAAAACTGGATTACACAGATCCAACTCATCCTCAATCCCAACAAGACCAAATTACTCATATGCGCTCCCAACAAAACTAAAACTACCCATCAACCCTTTACAATTACATCTAAGAATGGTAATAACATCTCCCCCACTAACCACACCAAACTCCTTGGTGTAGAAATTGACAACAAATTACTGTTTGATGTCCATATCTCACAAACAATCAAAAAGGTCCACAAAAAATGGGTACACTATATAGACACTGCAAATTTCTATCTGATCAGGCATGAATTACACTAACCCAAACACACCTACTATCCACCCTTATGTACGTCACACCAATCCTTACCCACACAAGAAAACAAGATCTAGAATGACTTCAGCCATGCTACAATAAAATCACCAGATTTATTAATAATGCCACCTTCAAAACCCAACACTGTCAGGCATTACGAGAACTTAAATGGCTAGAACTTCCTCAGCTACTCAACTATCACCAATTAATACTTATCTACAATATTTTAAATTATACTTACAAAACCCATCTCTAAATCAACTACTAACCCAGTATATATCAAATTGCTCCCTATGCTCATCTGAAAATTCTCTCCTCTGTATCTCCAAAGCCAATAACTCTGCAGGAAAAGCTCTGTTCTCCCACAACATAGCCAGAAACTGCAACAACCATCCCGCTACTCTAACCTCTGCTCCTTCAATCACCATGTTCAAAAACTCTCTCAAAGAGCAACTCATGAATCAATGGCTATGTCCACGCATCACATAAAACCACTCTCATTTTATCAGAAATAACTATTTATATTTCTGACAATTTGCTACAAACTCAGGAATTCCTACTGAAAACCTTAAAATGTAATCTTTTGTCTCTATTCTCTAATTTAAGACTTGCTGTTTTCTATATAATCCTTCTTTATGCTGTTATGGATTGTGTAACATATACTCGATGTGCTAACTATATTGTGATTTGTATGGAGCTTTTCTCCCCGGGACTCCACTGAAAATGGACGTTTGTCCAGTCGGATTATCCCAGTAAACAAATGTAAAATAAAATAAACCAAATAAATAAATAAAATGCTAATGTCAGACTTAAGCTGTGGCACATGCTCTAAGAACTGTGATCTACACTGTGCAATACTGGACTCACTGACCCTCTTGGCTAACGAAGTTCGCAAATGACTGCAAACTAGGAGCCATAGTTGAGTCCCCAACTGATGTGGACATCCTACAGAAGGGCCTCACTGAGACAGATGCCTGGTGTCAGAGGCATGGTCTCAAGCTCGGTGCCAAAAAGTGCATAGTCATCCCCTTTAGTAAAAACTCTATACCCATGAACTACCACATAAACAGCAGTCTACTTAATGCCAAATGTGTGATAAGAGACCTTGGGGCCCAGGTGGACAGTAGTCTCTCCTTTGATAATCACATCGCCACAGTAGTCAGGAAATCCTTCTATGTGGCACACCTCATCACAAAAGAGTTCTCATCCAGGAAAAAAGAGGTCATTGTTCCCCTCTACTCTGCACTCATTAGACCCATTATAGAGTACAATTTCCCTTTTGGAATGTACCTCACAAGACATCTGCAGCAGCTGGAAAGGCCACAGAAGTACCTCACAAAGAGGAATACTGGCCACAAAAAGATGCCCTACACTGACCATCTCAAAAAACTCCAGCTTTATTCTGTAGCATACCACCTACTCCAAGGAGATCTCTGCCTAACGTATAAAGCTATGTTAAACCCAGAGCTGTTGGACATGCTACACCTAAAGAAATCCCAATCCCTCCAAGCTACATGTTCTAGGGACCTAAACCTTGTCACCACAATAAACAGGACATGCTGGAGGGATCGATTCCTGTCCCAGAGACTTCTTATACTCTGGAACAAGCTACCCATCAATGTCAAGCAAAGTTCCTCATTAGTACCCTTCAAGAAAAATCTTGATGAGTGGATGGGAAATAAGAAATACACCCCGGGGATCACTTCTGTGGCTCTGCTTGACAGGGGCACAGGAAATTAACTTTCTTGGGTTGCGTAAGCCAGGGAATCTTGTTGGCTAGGCTTACTTAGGCCCTTGGGCTGATAGCCTAGTACCTATCTATGAACCTATGAACCTATGTAGGGGTTCTCATCTGATTCCAGGCCACTTGGTGTGTGTGTATCTCCATGCAACATAAATATCTTAGAAAGAGATAGGGTTTTGCAGTATTTGGTTGTAGCAGATTATGTGGGCCTCCAAATGCCTAACCAGAACAAGGACTGCTGATGTCATCAAGCATTTATTTTTATTTTTTTATTTCACATTTGTTGACTGGGATAGTCTGACTGGATGCATGTCCATTTTCAGTGGAGGCCTGGGGAGAAAAGCTCCAAGGTAAACAGAAAGATTAAAACATGTTACAAATATAATTTTGACAAAGAGCACATAAGCAAACAAGAATAAACATGTTCCACAAGTTAGATGTCCTAAAGAGATAATAATAGCAGACTTGAGGTGTGGCATGTGCATTATGTACTGTGATGTGTAGTGTGTATCATTAGATAGGTAGGTGTTCTAATCTACTTGCAGCCAACTTGGACTGCGTGTGCTGTGCAGTGTCCTGCAAACATTAATTGGAACTGTTGCTATCCTCAATGTAGCCAGGTTTGTGTGTGTGTGACTGTTAGAGCATTTTACATCAGCTTAAGGAATCATAGGATCTTTGAACTTTAGTAGCCTAATGGCCCTAGAGCCCTTACAATCCTAGCCAAATTTTTCCCTTATTTTACACTATCAGCAATTATTGCCCCTATCCACGAGGGACACAGGCAGATGCTTGGTAGTGAAATGACAGTCACCCAGCCGATCATACAGATGGCATCTGACAAGTGCTCTGTTTGCCATTAGGCAGGATTCTGTTTCAAAGGTGTGTTAAAGTTGGCTAAACAGATGTCTCCCACCAGCATGTATTAGTAATGTCACATACCAGGCTAATGTCCTTACAGTGAATAATCTGTGTACCATGCCACTTATAGATATGCATCATTTCCAGTCAAGCAGGGTCACACATTGCCCTATATTTAAGGCAGAGATCACCTCTGAGTAGTTTATATGCCACAAACTACAATGACAGTGATTTCAGATGATCTCCATTGAACAGATACTAAAGACATGAGGTTCCCTTGTGAATGACCATTGTGTTGTGTGCAATTGCCAGTAGTGCTTGGAATGGTACATTACCAAATGGCCATTGCACTCAAATATCGGCATTCTGAGGGAAGAGTACATGGAGGTTATGAGTACATCAATTTCAGGTGACTATGCCCTCAGTTATGGCATATGATTCCTGTCTTACTACTGAGGAGACATGATGATCTCAGGTATATTAGATGTAAACCTGTGTGGCCAAGCCTGTGTGCCCAGCATACCTCTCAACCATACCGAATTACTCAGTTTTTACCAAGTTTTGGGGTCCAAATGAAGGGTTGCCATGATTCCCGAGTGGCACCCCTTCATTCACGATTTTTGTCATTTATTTTCTTAAGTTTTTGAATTAACGCACTGTCAGAGCTGACATCATCATGTGCGCAATGATGTCAGCTCTGTCAGGGCTACCCAGCCAGTCGGAATTGAGCTCATGGAGCTCACATTGTCATTTCCGGCTGGTCTGGCTCAAATGCAAGCAGCTCCCTTTGGATTATGCAGACTGCCTGTATCTCACTCGCAAGTACATAGCTCTCGCTTTAAATGCACTCACTCTGTACAGGGAATTTATTAGCTCTCACTCAGGCAGGCCATTCGGGGATGTTTGGACACTCAATTTGGATCCAGGTTTGTCTTAACGTGTGTGTGTATGTGTGCATGTAAATGCCCCCCATGTAATACACATTCGGTACAGGGTAAAAAGAGCCTAAAGTCCCTAGCCACCACCACCATTTCTCAGCTTTGTCCAGATTTGTTGTGCTAAGAGTTAAGAGCTATGGTGGGAAGTGAGAACAGAATTCACTAAATGATAGCCATTAAGTTTCAGTATTCCTATTTTTAGGAAACTGCTGATTTGGCATAGTGGTTTGTTGCTCTGACTGTAGTGTATAGGGTCCTGGGTTCAAGACTTGTCACTGAAATGCATGGTGGTAACTCATTTTATTCTGGCAACTTTCCAAAATGATGCAAGCAATGGTTAAAATTTGTCCCTGGTAACTCCCTAGCCACCACCACTTGTGAGCTTTGTCCAGGTTTTTTGTTCTAAGAGTTGAGACCTATGGTGAGAAGTGAGAACTGAATTTCTATTCCCCCATTATTGG
Organism: Protopterus annectens; assembly: GCF_019279795.1. Taxonomy (NCBI): domain Eukaryota; kingdom Metazoa; phylum Chordata; order Ceratodontiformes; family Protopteridae; genus Protopterus; species Protopterus annectens. Next base: position 598,288,482 of record NC_056734.1, on the reverse strand, counting down.
CTTTGTTTGTCCAGGTTTTTTGTGCTAAGAGGTTGAGAGCTATGGTGAGAAGTGCGAACTGAATTCACTAAATGATAGCCATTAAGTTTCAGTCTTCCTATTTTTTAGGAAACTGCTGATTTGGCATAGTGGTATGTTGCTCTGACTGTAGTGCATAGCGTCCTGGGTTCAAGACTTGCCAGTGACATGCATGGTGGTGACAGCATTTTAGTCTAGCAACTTTCCAAAATTATACAAGCAATGTTTAAAATGTTCCCTGTTTTTTTTTACCTTTTGTCCCCCCCTCCCTCAAAAAAAACTGAACTTGAAAATAAGTGTGAGAAGCTGTGCTAGATGCCTATGGCTTATACTACTGTCATTCTATTTATAGTGTGGGTGTGGAAGTAGACTTTTATGATGGAAATGTTCTGAATTGGGCAGTTTTGCCATTATTGGTTCATGCATTTTGTTTCATTGCCTACAGTACAGATTACTGGAAAAATGTTCAAACAATAAATTTAAAAGGTGCTGTAACAAGTGTGTTGTATTATGCAAGGAATATAACTTAATAGGGTGTATCAAAGAAAAGAGCACATATGTTTCTTGTTTTGTGTGCAAGGGGCCAATGATTTGAAAACAGCCCAAAGGTAATCTTTATTCACCACTGGCCAGATGCATTTTCTTTGGATGTGGTGTGGGTTTCAATGCTATTTCAATGAATGTAAGTTTCAAGGGCAGAGAAGTTTTGATGCCAAGTTTATTTTCATTGTGACAGTATTGCTTTGTTTAGCAGATGTCAAAATAAAGTCCAGATAATCATTGTAGAAGTAAAGCATTATGCACACATTAGTGTTTATGGTAAATGGGGTGATATAACCAGGTGTTAGGTAATGGGACACTGGAATGGCTACAGGGGGTCAGTGGTGCCATATTTTGGTTGTCTGTTCTTCAATTTGTGTTTGAAAGTTGATATCTCACAATTCCATTGGAGTAGGTGGAGTTACATAATTATGTATGCAAATCAGATGTTAATCAGCATACAGATTTGTATCTATTTTTCATGGGTCTTGTCCAGATTTGTGATGTTTCCAGGTTGATAGGTAAGATGCCCAGGTCTATCACCCTGACTATGTGTATCAGATGTTGCTACTGATGTGCTTCTTACCAGGAACATATAGGTGTTACCAATGGAAATGATACTACATATATGTTTGCATGGAGTTTACAGCCATTGGTATGTCAACAGGCATTTATTCATCGATACCTCCTTGTAGGATATTGACATAACTCACAGATTCTATGACCACTCACAGTTTGCAGCCATCAGCCAGTGTTGCCAGCCACAGACAATCATTTTTCACTTGTATTGTGGTTAAACAGATTCCAAGCAGTAGAGGACCCAGAACTGAGCCCCGTTGAACACTTCTGCTTACAGATCAGCAATTGGAGGGGGATTCCCCTATTTTGAGTATGTGTTCCATTAGTGAGCCACTTAGTGACCCCTATAATGATATTACCATGGATGCCTAAGTGGGTGCTTTTGTCAGTGAAGCCTGAGTGAGAGATAGAGTCACAATGGTTTGGCTAAGTCCAGGGGGTTGTATGCCCTGATGTCCCCTTACCCAGGTCCTTGGTGACTGCCTCAGACATGTCCACCAGGTTTAACAGCCATAATCTTCCTGTCAGAAATAGAAATTGTGTACAGTCAACTGTTTGTAGATTACATATATGTTTGCTGATCAGCTCCGTGATGATTTTCCCCTTGGGCTTACAGATATGGCTACTCAGGCAAATAGGTCTATAGTTCTGGTGGTCATTGGATGCACCACCTCTGTGCAAGGAATAACAGTTGCCATTGTCCAGTCAGCTGGGATGCAGCCAGTGGTTACAGTATGATTACAAGGAGTGCCCAATGGTGTTAGTCATCCTTGTTGGATCCCATGTATAATACAGTCTGGGATGTTAGCATGTCCAATAGATGCTGTGTATCCCCCATACACAGGCCAGTTATGACCTGGTCTGTAAATATAGAAGGTATGGGACAGGTTGTAGGAATGTCATTTGGCACATGTGCTGGGGACAGGGGAGTGAAGTTGATGCAGACTCTGTGAGACAACAGGTTAGCTATGAGTACTGACCCATTATATGTGGTATCATTAAGTACGAGCTCAACGACAATCTGAGCCTTTCCTCTGAGGTTACACATGTAACTACACTGTGTGTTGTGGTTTTGCTTTGTGGGGGAGGCTAATTTTGTCAAAGACGGTTTCTGCATGACACCACAACAACACTATGTGCTTGTTTTATCTGGGGAGAGTGTGTCTCCATATTAAGGGAGCACCCCTCACCCCAACTGTCACACAGCAATGTCTACCTGGTTTTGTACAGCCTGCTAATGGCAGTTGTCCACCAGGCAGATTTTCTGTGCCATGAGGAGCTCATTTTCCTCCTCTCAGGTATAGCCGAGTCTATGCAGTTATACTGCTGCTTACATAATCATGAATGTACAGCGCTGAATACTTGCCTGTCCCATCTGAGGAGGGAGGTGAAGTCAAGCTATGTAAACCATCCCATAGGAGGTAATAAATTGCTTTCTTGAAGTATATTTCAGTATTGTCTGCAAAGGGGGGGGGTAGATCTGATAGTTTTAATGAGACTGTTCTATGTTCAGATCTCACCAGGGGTGACCTTACAGTGGTGGGTTGCAGTGGTTACCCATACTGGGATATACATGAAGCACTACATCACCTCCCCTTGTGGGGATTTCATGCCACTGGTTCAGGGCATTGTAGTTAAGGATGTGGAGTAAGTGAACTTCAGCATGACTAACCAACACAGTTAGTGGTTACTTAATGTCACCCCAAACCATGATGTACTGATATATCTTGATAGACACAAGTACATTCAAATAAACGTAACAGGTGTCTGGATTCATGGAGCTTCTACTGTAGCTGGCAATGGCTTGATTATGTGCCCTTCCAACAGTGAATAGCACCTGCAGTGTCTCCAGGAAATCACAGTGTTTCACCAAATCTGGATGTGTATCTGTCCTTAATGAATATGTATACACCACCTGCATTATCTTGCACACTGTCAGTTTGAGGTCTGAACATGTGGAAGGACATGTAGTCTGGTATGGCTGTGGTGCTGTCAACAGCCCTGATCCAGGTGTCTGTGACTGCACAAACATCTGCATATTCCAAGGCGGGGACAACTTCCACAGAATGGGGTTTAGTGTTACCATTCCCAGCATGTAGCAGCATAACCGTGATGTCGTATGAAGATGGCATTTCTAATTGGAAAGTTTTCCCTCCAGACAATGCCTAGAGCCTTGGCTAGTACTCAACATCCCAGGGGTGAGACATGAAGAAAATCTCCAGCAAAGCATTGACGTCTGTTGAGCAAGTCATCCCAAGTGGACATGTAGTGGATCCCCTTACAATGACACCACATGCTAAGGCAATTATTGACATCCATCATTTTCCATGTTTATTGAGCCATCTTCCTAGGTGAGGGTAAAATACAGCTGAAAGCTATGGGGCATAACCGCGAAAGACACAGCGTGTTTAAGCTCAGTCATGTGTCTGCATACAGTCTGGAGACGTATGTCCCTAGTCGCACACACCTGCAGGAACTATGATGTCATCATTATGTTACATGATAATCCTTGAGTTGTGGCAATGTGTGGTATGATGTATCATGTCAACCCAAGGACAGCTAACTGTGACCATTCCCATATGTACCCTGGTGACACAGACATCAATGTGTCTCACAAAGTAATCACCTATGAATAATAGGTTTGATTTTGTAGTTTGCCACAAGTGTTTGACCGGTGAGGTACTGGTGCATGAACTATTATGTGTACTGTGCTCTTCAGAGGTATGATTAAGTATACTGAGCTTGCATATTGTTTTCTGAGGTATTTGTTGTTTGGGAATGTGTCTGGTAAGGAGCACCACGCATGCAGGTGTATGTGATGTGGGTGTGAATGGAGCAGAAGGTGAGCTGTGCATGTTGGCAAAATGCTCATTGCCATATGTACTGACTGTTACTTGAGACACCACGGAATCAAAGTTTGAAATACAGTCACATCTGTCATACATTGTGTTTGTGTGGCATAGGAGTAGAGGGGTGAGGACACTTTCTGCATCTCATCAGCAGTCATTAATATTGCCATTAGCAATACAGTCATGCTTGTGTGTACATCACAGCAGCCAACATTCACAGTGTCATGGCAGATGGTGAAATATAACATGTCGCCTTTATCAAAGTCTTCTAAGGTAACACAACACCTGACAGTGTGCCATACAATGCTTTGTCAGCCATGTAGCCTTTGGATTGACTATAATCCTGTTATTAGGCTTGGTTGCAATATACATACAAATGTGACACTGTTCAGGTCCAGCAAAGTTAGGGTCATGCTGCCACACCCTTGGGGTTGACAACGTGAAACACAGTGTCTGTAGGCACTCCTTGAAGTGATGAAGTAGATGTCCATGTATGCACAGAGGACTTGCTGACATTACACTGGCCTTGCAAGCATACATTGTCCAGCAACCAATCAGCAAACTAGTTATTGTGTGACATGATGTGGGAACACAGACATGTGTTCCAGGTACATAACTGTACAGTATGACATACCTAGGACATGTGACAAGTGGATACACTTTGGCCAAAAGTGGCCTGTCATCTGCAGTAGGCATCAGAGGCATGCCATGCAGATATCCACCATTAAGCTGTTGAAGGGTAGGCTGCATGATTTGCTGTGACATTGTCACCTAACATGGATCACCACTGCTGTTCTGCTTGTTTCAGCAAGACTAGACATGTGTCACCGGACATTACACATTATATTGTGGCACTGCAGCTGTGCTCCTAATCACCATCTGCTCAGTTCCCTAGTGACATACCACCCACCCTGGAATAGAAGGCATAATACATGCAAAAGCCAACAGATTGCTCAGGTTGCTAATCGAGACATTTATCTGGAGAAGGGTATGTGAAGCCTACAGAGCCTTTCATGATGTGGGACAACTATGTGGATGAACAAAATGGCTGTGTCCTGCTTCTCATCATGAGCTTCATAGTAACATTTTGCGTGTGATGGCAGAAAAAGTATCGGAGCATAGTATCTCAGGAGAGAGAGAGAGAGTGGTTATGGTGAGACCAGCATTAGTAGTAGCCAGGCACCAGTAATTCAGGGGACTCCCCTGCTTTCTGCATTATTCAGAAGGTAATTGTGTCCTTTCAGGACACACCACTTGGGTAGTATCCAACTGCAGAATACCAGTGTAAAACCTCCCACCTTACCTTCACAGGGTATACATATTACCCATCCCTCCATTGTTTGTCTATGCTCTGTACAGACACCTTGGATGACTATTTTCTTGGAACATGATGGAAGTAACTGCAATACTTAGCTGGGAGGTTTGGTGTAATGGTTAAGGTGTTTACCTTACAGACACAAGGTGCAGGGGTTTGATTCTCACATGGGGTAATTGGCTAGGCTTGAAATGTCTCACAACAGCAGTTAGCCTAGTACCAATCTATGAACCTATCAAAGAGGACAACTAGCATGCAGTGCCAAATAGTGTCCCCAGATCTCTCAGTCATCTGATATGTAAAGCCATGAAAGGAGTTAGCATGAAAACAATATTGTACACCTACTGACACTGGACTAAACACAGTTTGTTTTGCTCAAGGGCAGATTACGCCTACCTACCCTAACCGGCAGACCTCACTAAGTGTTAAACTATGCAATGGATGAGGGAAATATGACTCATTCCACCTACCAAGGCCTGACAAGGTGTTTGGCAATATTAGGCCATCAGGCCTTGCTGAAAACTGTGTAGGATATTTACAAAGTAGTATGTCAGCTGGTGGATAGCCAGGTGTCTGATAGTCATAATCTGGGAAGAGAGAATTGGATAGTAAAACACTACAATGATGCCAGTCACCAGTGGACTTCCCTCAGACATCATTAATGGAGTACTCTTTCTAGCCATTCCCTTCTCTGCAGTCACGGCCACTGTCAGTGACCTCTGGCTGACTACAGTAGCAGGTGATTGCAAATTAGGAGCTGTCACTGAATCCTACACAGAACCAACAGTTATCTAGGATGGCCTGAGGCACACATTCAGTTGTTGTCAGAGCCACTGACAAATAGAAGATGCCAAGTACTGCACAATACTATCCTTTTGGAAGTCATCCACCCCTGGAAAATAAAGTAGTGCCCACACACTGCACACAGTTCAGCCATTACCGAGGAACTTATGGACACAGACAGTAATGTAGACTTTGACTTTCACTGGTGGGTAAGATGCGGGGATCCATTCAATTTTGTGCAACCTATACAGAAAGGTATGGCATGTAAATCCCAGACTGTCATTGTTATACCATATTTGGCACTCATCACATCTATCATTTAGTACAATGGCACCTTTGCTATGTCACTGCACAGTCATATCTTACAACTGTAGCAACCACACAGGTTCCACGGCAAACCAATACATATTGTAGATAACATTTCCTATGCAGACCATGTCAAGACTGTACATGTGTAGTCTGTCTCCTACATGCTTTGGAGGAGATGTCTATGTTTGCCATATAGAGCAGTGTTAAATCTCACTGTGTACCTCCCGCTTTTCCAAGATGGGACTAACACATATATTCCTGTTCTACACACCTACACCTTCACTGTGGTATAAATAGTACATGCTAGAGAGACAGGTATATAACCCAGACACTACACCATATATGTAACAGGCTCTCCTTGCATGTGAGGCACATGTCTGCTGTAACGCACATCATGTGAAAGTTACACAATGGGATGCAGAACAAAACAGTCATAACTGCTGTAAGGCAAATGTCTGTAATTCACACAGGAAATTTGTAGATGGTCATCTCCATCTCTACAGCTTGTAGATGTGTTAGCTTCTGAAACCCTGGTGACACTTAGCAAGGGTATCAGACCTTTTCAAAGATTACAGATGCATGAGTATGCTGAATGATGCTATTGTCTTTGTTAGCCTGTTATACACATATGAACCTATGGAGCCATGCACCTATAGTGCTGTACCTTGCTGAAGACATGTTTCTTCTGTGCTGACATTCCATCCTGTGCTGTGACATTTATGGGTTTATTGCCGCTGTGTATCCATAGGTGTCCCCCACAGACACTTAAACTGAAACATAAATAGGTCCGTGACACACAAAAAAGAAAAAAGAAATGCACAACCACCACAGTTGAACATAAACTGGTTTAATTATGGAAGGTAAAAACAGTAAGGGCTTTCACAATACGTAAATTGCTTCATCAGATAACAATTAAAACAAACCATGCTACTAATAGACTACCTTTCTCATTACATCATTTCCTCTTAAGATCATTCAATACAAACAAAAAATAAAAATGTATAAAATATATCTATATCTATATATATATATATATATATATATATATATATATATATTATATATATATATATATTCATATCTACATATTGTTCTACACTACAAACTACTATAAAAACATGATAAATACATTAAAACACTGTATAACTATATAAAGGCACCAAACATTAATGTGGGAGTGACTGAGCTTTCAGAGCTGGTTTTAAGGAGACAGTTTCATTTAAGCCTGGAAACCTATTTGCTTGTAATGATAGGATCCAGGCTTCTTCTGTAGCTTCTGTCTTATTTTTGAGGTCCCCATCCCTAATACTAACCTCTATAACCCCAAGAACTAAAAACTTAAATCTATGATGAGTCCCTTCTGTTCTTATATGACATTCTAACACATTCTTCTGCTTCCCATTACTGATGTCCCTTAATATGTTCAAGTATTCGCTCCTTAAAGGAGTGATTGGTCTTCCCTATGTAGAAGGCATAACATACAATGCAAAATGAGAGATAAATTAAATTCCTGGTAGCACAATTGGCATAAAACGTGCATTCAATAGAAATACATAAAGGAGGATGATTAAACACCATACAGGGTTGCATAAAACTACAAGCATTACATCGCCAGCAAGGAAAGGTCCCTTGCCATTGAGATTTAAATATATCTGTACTGACTTCTTTCATAGTTTCATAGGTTCATAGGTAGGTACTAGGCTATCAGCCCTGTGGCCTATACAAGCCCAGTCAAAAAGGTACCCTGGCTTTTGCCACCCAAGAAAATTATTTTCCTGTGCCACTGTCGAGCAGAGGCACAGAGGTGATCCCCAGGGTGAATTTCCTATTTCCCATCCAATCATCAAGATAGTTGTCTTTTTAAATTAAAATCGTTCCTAAAAGAGAACAATGAACAATGGTGTCTCTGTCACAACCCCCATCAAGTCCTCAGACACTGTCAGATTCCCCCAATGCTTCTTAATAATGTCACAAAAAATATTGACAGCACTCGAAAATGTCAGGGGGACTCTCACATGCTGCTCAGAAAGAAGAACCGGGGTCCCATTACTTAACAAGGATTGTGGAGATAAACAGGACCTGTGCCATACATATTTCAATCTCCTTTTCCCCATACCCTCTTGCTAAGAAGTCAGATTTGAGATCCTAAAATGCTACTTGTAGCATCTTATCATCATTGCACAATCTCATTGCCCTTAAGAATTAACCCTTGAGTACATTCCTTGGTATATGACGAGGATGCATACTCTTCTTGTGCAGTAATGAATTCTTCTTACAAGCCTTTCTATATAGGCCAGTATTTATCTGCCCTAACTCTGATTTACTAATAATAACATCTAGGAATACAGTCTTGTCACTTGAAGATATATATGTGAATTTCCGGAAAGAAGTAGTAGAGTGTAGATATTCAACAAATTCTGACAACAAATCTAAGGGTCCTCTCCATAACAGATGGATGTCATCCATGAACCTCTTATAATATAAAATATGTCGATAAAACTCATAATTATCTAAAACAACAGTCAACTCCCATTGCGCTAAAGCAAGGTTGGCGTAGCTGTTGGCAGAAGCTGTCCATGACACACCTTTAATTGTATAAGTATACAGCCATTACAACATCTTACAATGTAAGGTACACAAAATATTGTAGCTAACTCATTACAAATGTCAGCATACAGTATCTGTCATTAAAAGTACACGTGGCATAGCAAAGACAATAATGGATCAAACAATCACATATTCATTTATATAGTCACCCTGTACATCAGACACACATAGCTTCATTTCCCTGCATCGACAATGAGAATGACAGGGATGTGGAACAGGTATCATCACTTACACAGGGTGTAGTGTAAGAGTGCAGGAGGCCAAGGCTGACCCAATAGGTTAAAAGCATGTGTGCGAGTCAGGAAGAGAAGCAGGCAAGATGGACCATGTAAACATGCTGTATGTGTCTGTAGCTGACCTGATTTTGACAGTGATGTGTATTCGTGTGTGAATACAGTCAAGCTCAGTGCTAGCTTTACATGGGTGTATGTTGGACAGCTTGAACCATGCATGGTAGAGCTGACAGTTCAGTGGCTCAGCCCTGAATGTGGGAAATGACTGCTAGGAGTCAGACTGGCACCTCCATGCCCAAGGTCAGAAGCAGTGCTAGTACCTGATGATGACTGCTGTCTGCTGGGACCATGTCCTCCATGGCAATGCCCAGGACCATGAGCCCATGGCTTGCTACATCCTGGTGTGGACTGCACACTCCTCTCTGTAGTGCTGGGTGTACTGCCACTATGGGACCATGATTGTGCACAGCCATGTGAACTCTCAGCAGATGGAGTTGCAGACCTATGTCCATGAGTCTGACGCTCAACTCCAACCAAACATTTCATCACAGACAATGTGCTTCCCAAGACAGAAATTCTGTGATCTGTCTCAGACCAACGTCTTTCTGCTGTATCAGTGAATTGATCCAAGGTATCAGCAATGAAATGGAGGCAGTCACGGATGTCAAAATGTGCTGCATCCATAACTCTGAGTATTCATCTGCAGTTCCTTTTGGAACATGCCTGTGCCTCCACAACAGCCCAAAACATATGCCGAGTGGCCCGTGATGGCACACCTGCAACAGGTGGTGAAAGGAGAGCAGGCTTCCTACAAGCTCCCCAATCAATCCACCTGTGTGGAACCTCGCCAGCTCTTTGGCTATGGCCAGCATCAACACTCAATGCAGCCATAGTTGCCACACTTTCCTGTTCAATATCCCCACCCTCTAACTGTCCAATATCTGTGCCTTGGGGGACTTGGGTATTTGTAGGCATACTGACTGTGTGCGGTGATAATGAGGGCAGAAGAGAGATGTAAATCTTTGGGACAGATTCAGCCCCCTGAAACCCCCACCTGTGCCTCACTTTGGCCACCATCATCATCAGAGTCTGAAGAGACATTGAAATCAGGTTCTATAGGGGACAGAGACCACCCCCCCCCACACCAATCACCTGTGATAAAAAAGTGAAAAGCAGTACATTAATTCTTGCAGTATTATGCTCTGCAGTACTATGTTGCAATATATGTAAATCTGTATAAACTGTTGTTGCTATTACAGACCTGTTTAACCTCCAACCTCATATAGTTGGACATGAGGACATTACTTTTCCCACAGATATCTGTAGTTACTTGTAAATAAAAGCTCTTTGAAAAGCAATCTCATCAGCAACAATGAGGTTCACAGTTGACATTTGTGAAGACTCTGCACAGTTGGCACGTATGGCAGTCTGTAATGTCCTGACAATACTGTCACATCTATCAGTGTGGTTACAGCTACAAGGAATAGGTATGACTCTAAAATGTGCACAGTCAGAAAATATCTGTGCAGTTGGCAATCATGCTGACAGTACAGCAATCTAGCCAGCAGGCCTGGGATGACACTTTAGGGAATACATTGCAGTGAATCTACATCTGTAACAAAACAGTGTTGTGTTTACCAGGAGCAGGACCACAGCCTTGTCTGATTTTCTGACAGACCTGTGAAAAGTTGAGGGAGAGGTAAGGTAAACACCACCACATGTTTCACTATAACAGGGTAATACAGCCATATATCTCACATTTACAGTAGCTACATTGTTAATTGTTATATTGGTGAAAATCTGGGCATAAGATTCAAACTGCAGTTAATCCCCTCCCCCTAAAACAAACACCTGATACTCATATAAAAGTATGTACACCATGACACAGTGAATGCTATAGTATTCCAATGCTGATCAAACTAAGCCTTCCTGGACACTCCTCTGGTGTGGAAACTATGGCATCCACATCCATGATATACAATGTGATGGATGTCTGGGAGCTGTTGTGTATTCCTAGGTTCACCGGGAATTCCTCAGTGGCTGACAGTGGTTGTTCCACTACAGGCCTTCTACTGATGACACTACAATCCCTGGCTACATTTGCTGCTCTTCTGCATGCAACATTTATCATATCTGTCATACAGTGTTGAACTTGCTCATATGTCCTGCTCTGGTGACTTATGGCATTAACATCATGGACAAGGTCAGCCCACAATGCTGCCCGCTGTTCCCTGTTTTGCTGCCCCCTGGACAGTAGGAGATCATGTCATTGATGGAGGGCTTCCAAGATTATATTGTTCTCAACATCCGTAAAAGAGGCATGGCATCTTGCATACATGTTTCCTGAAAGACAACAAAATGGGAACACATGTCAGGATCACATATGTGGGAGTAAACTATGTAGAGATACAGGAAGAACAGAATGACTGTCAGTATCCACTGCTTGATCACACATGTCAGATTCCACAGTGTGCAAACATACTAAAGGTGTGGATATGTCGGGTGGCACGATGCCAGGGCTCATCTATGGGATAGGCTTGTATAGGCTCCAGGGCCATTAGCCTAGTACACAACTATGAACCTATGAACCTATACAACTAAGATACTAGCAATAGTCAGCTATTCCTGTCTGTGCCATGACAGATACTGCTGCATGGTCACACACCCAACACAGGAGTCCATTGTAGTATGGCCCCTAGGGGTAGCCCCCACCTGACACTATGTAAAAACGACTGTGCCAAAGAAATACCAGTGTGCTATTACAACCACTTATAAAGGGACATTCCCACAAGACCAGTGTGCCACATTGACAAACAACATTCCACCCTTGATGTACTGTATGTCCTCTGTAGGTGTAACAAATCTGGAGATCAATGACATGTCATCATTGCAGTTCTAAGAAAGGCTCAATGCTGTAATCCCCATTCCTCCTAAGTATATTTACACATATGTATCATGTTGTAAACAAAAATGTTCCATACCTGATGGAGTACAACACTCCTCTGTTGATATGTGCAGATATATAAAGTTTGTGGCAGCAAGTTTACTGTGTGAAGAAAGTCTCATACAGAATGGTTCGCCTAGCCAGCTGTTTGCCTTTTTAACATGGTACTCATTACCAGGTGATTGTCTCTTAACCAATCTGTGGTTCTGAAATGTTAATTGCAGTCAACACAGCTGATTTGCAGTATAATCAGCCAATGACATGCAGACACTGAACAAGATATAAGGCCTTCATGTAGATTAGAAGCCCTTTCTGATATGTTGTGCTGGACATTTCTGGGGTCAAGATACTATGTCATTGCAGAGAGTACATCTGTAGCAGCTACTTTTACATACAGATGTGTGTGCTACAGGCTGCAGCTGATGCTGCAAGCAACAGGCATAGGCAGAGCGTGTGAACACTTTGGAGGACAACAAGCTGTAAGAGTAACTATGGGAGCTGTGACAGCCTTGTTGTAGAGGCAGAGCCAGATTGAGGGAACCCATTCCACTGCAAATTAACACGTGTTTAAGGTAAGTATGTGAGCCAACCATTAACATAGTATTAGGCAACATGTTTGTTGTGTCCTTGAGCAACATAGTGGGTAAATATACCATTATATCAACCATTTGGGCAACTGCCAGGCCATGTATTACATTATGGTAGTCATTTGGCATGTGTGTGCTGGCAGTCCTTGTTACTAGCAGGACCTTCATATATGTATGTTAGTTGTGCAGCTGTGCTAATCTGTAATATGTTTATGAAATGATTATGTGCTGCACTCTTTTAGTGGGCTTCATTTGCATTACCTGAGTTAAAATCCTCTGTGAATGTATATTAATGCATAACCTGACACTTTATGCACTTTACAGTGTTGCTATAAGGATATGTCAAGTGTGTTCCTATCTGCAGGCCTTTGACTGCCATCACTGAAAAGCAAACATTGCATTTGAAATGCATTGTTTGGATAAAGAGTGCATGACTCAGTCATTCATTGGTGGCTTCACAATAATGTAATTTAAATGCTACGCACCACTGTATTTGAACCCAGGACCCTGTGTGGCAAAATTATTGTTTGTAAAGCATTTAGCAGACTAAGCTACTGAGTCACTGCTGCAGCATGTGTATTTGTGAAGATATAAGTACATGCATACAGGCTGTGATATACCACCATTACATCCATTATTATGTGCCTGGCTTTATAGGGATGTATTTCTCCACCAGAGTCCCAGTTGAACATGTATTTTGCCATTAATGCTTTAGCAGGTGTATTTCTACATGTTGCTGATAAAAGTGCACATCTACCTGCTATTAGAGGGCTTGCTTACATCCATTATTCTGTGTCTGGCTTTCCAGTGGTGTAGTCCTGTTTCAGACTCCAAGTTTCACTTCCAGTTTTTCCATTACTCTTTAAGCAAGTCTGCACAACACGGAGTGATGTGCAGCTCTGCTTACACATGCTTAATGACTGTAACTTGCAGTTACTATATTTTGCTTACAGCAGCTGTTTTAATTAATGGCTGTGTGACATGGCAGGTTAATGCAGTGGTCTGTAGGTGCAATGATCTTGGGTTCAAAATAGGGGACAGGTGAACATTTTGTATGTGTTTATTATCATTAAAAACACATATATCAATATAACTCCATTTTGCTGAGTTTAGCAACACTGCACAACTCGCAGTATCATGCACTGTCACACAAAAAATCTTTAAAGAAAAGAAAAATAGGGAGATAGGACAGTAGTGAAATGGGGTGCAAGCAGGGGGAAAACATAATGAAAGGCAGGGAGGTGTATGCAGGAAGGGTGTAAGAAAGAACTAGAGCTATCCATTTCTTGTACAGCAGCAACCGTGCACATTGACAGAATTTGTAGACGAATTTGGACTGTCATCCCAGAGAGAGAAGTGAGGACAACATAACTGCGTTGTCAAGCCAATTGGACCAAAGATCATGTGTCTGGTGGACATGTGTGTGAAATGGAGAGCTATGTAGGGAACTTTTTTGTTTTGGGAGAGGTGCCCATTTTTTTTTGTAAGGTGAGAGTAGAATGTTGGGGACGGGACATAGGTATGTGTGGGAGAGGTAAGTTGGGAAGGTGAGGAAGCTTTTGCAGACAGATAAGACAGACAAGACAGCAGACAGGTTTGGTGTGTGACACAAGAGGGAGATGAACACCTTGGATGGGGAAGGTGTTGTGGAATCCCAGTCCCAGGTGCCTCCACAAGGTAGCAGTGTGATCCAAGTCCCCCCATGGGACTGTTGGCACTGCTTTTTCACTGCCTCTGTGGTGGCAGTGGTGGTGGCTGGGTTTTGGGGCAAGGTGATGTACAAAAGTCTGGAAGAACATCCTGTGCACCAGTTTTGGAAGTTCATCACGGTTGACAAAATCACCCCCTCCACCACCAATCCCAGAGGGGGGCCCAGCCACAGCCTGTGGGGTAGAGCTACCCAATGCTACATGTAGTTCAAGGGCAGCAGAGGGGGCACCACCAGGCTGCAGTTCAGACATGATGGGCCCTGGTGCCATGACCAGAGAAGCCAAGGTAGGTGGATCATCTGGAACCAGCCTACCTTGTCGTTCTGTAGTAAATTAGATATAAAGATAAGTTAAGATTAACAATAACCAAACCAATGTTAGTATTAACATAATGGAATTAATATTGATTAATCCAAATACATATTAAGGTATATTATGTGGAACACAGCAATGAATACCATAACAGCATGTATGTTAACAGCAACCCAGTATTAAATAACCCATGAGGCCAACATAACGGTTAAACACAATATATTAATATTAGATCATAATAATATATAAAATTGATAAATTAAAGAAGATAAGGTATGGAAAGAGACAGAAAAACATGCCATTATTGAATTTACAGATGATATTACTACACAGATTACTAATACATACTTCTACAGGTGTGCAGTATCAGTTGTGAGTTTAGTGACTCCAATTCTTCTGTAGATGATGTTGCACTAAGCTGTTAGCATGGGACAGTTTGGGGCAGGCACTAACAAATGCAGGTACACAACTACACAGAACTGTTTCACATACTGTGCTTGTGCAGTGCTACTAAGGTGTTCTGTAAATGTTTTTGCAAATACACTGCATTCTCGGTAATCATTTATCTGCTGATCAAGGACAAGCTAGACTGGGCAGTTGTCATTACATTATGAAAAATCATGACCATTGAGAGGTATGTTTGTGTACATTAAGTAGACTAGACAGCCACTCATGTTTTAATTGGCTGGCATGGGAGTAGAACCCAAAAGCTGTAACTCCAGGGGACATGTGCACTTAATGTAACAATTGGCTGCAGTGACATTAAAAGGGTTCCTATCACATAGTCAAAGTTTTAAAAGTTCGAACCACATATGGTTGAGACCATATGTTCGAATTTGTAAAAGTTTGAGCATTTGAATGGAAATGTCCATAAGTGGAGGTTTTCATTCACTTTAATGAGGTGCGATCTTGGAGTTGGAATATTTAAGTAGTGGGGGGGGGCGCACTGTGGGTGTGTGTTGTCCGTTGTTTTTTTATTTTTTTTTATGTAGTCAAAGTTCTGTAACTTTGAACATAATAGTTCGACCATTAGGTGTTCAGAGTTACAGAACTTCGACTATCTAATATAGACCCACATTAAAACACACATGCAATGAATACAGCCCTAACTGCAGTTATTTTAACACATTACTTATCAAAGCACAATCCTGCTTTAAACTTTATTGTTTTTGTTCTTTCAAATCTGTCAGTTATACACACAATATCTGACCAGAACATGGGCTACCTTACCCATATACTTTGTTCCTGGAGTGGGAGGAATAGTGAGCATTATTTGACTGAAAGTGGCCTGAAGGCAGCCCTGAGCCATACTGTGGGTTGTGCAATACATTTATCAGACAATTACTTTTGCATTCTTTATTCATTTCATTTTTACAGTTGACTGGAGTCACATTAGAACACGCATGCAGTGAATGCAACCCTATTGCAGTTATTTGCAGACATTACTTATCAAACCACAATCCTGCTTTACACTTTATTGTTATTGTTTCATAGAATCTGTGAATTACACACATGATATCTGTCCAGAACATGAGCTACCTTACCCATATACTTTGCTCCTGGAGTGGGAGGAATAGAGAGCATTATTTAAGTGAAATTGGTATGAAGATAACCTTGAACCATCATGTGGGTTGTGCAATACATTTATCAGGCAATTACTTTTGCATTCTTTATTAATTTCATTTTTGCAGTTGACCGGATTTGCATTAGAACACACATGCAGTGAATACAGCCCTACTGCAGTTATTTGCACAAATTACTTGTCAAACCACACTCCTGCTTTAAACCTTATTGCTTATTGTTATTGGTATTGTTTATTGTTTATTGCACTACAGTTATCAGAAAATATCCATACTTACCACACTCATGGTGCATTCTGACCAGGCGCCCTGCATGAGACTGGACATTGTCAGCCTGTTCGGCTGCAGCTGTTGGAAGAGAAGCAAACCATTATGCATACCAATTTTGTACAGACCCAGTTTGTATTTTAGTAAAGAGTAACAAACGTACTTACATATCTAAAATAACAGTCCTAAAAGTAAGTCCCAACAGGTTAGGTAAGTAGATAAATGCAAAAATATCCCTCCAAACCAAGTAGAAGGCAGCTGTAGCAAGTAATAGTAGTCAGAGAACTCCAATCAAAATGTAAAAAACTTTTAATAACATAGCGTAAGCGCTTTCATAACATCAGTTACTTCTTCAGACGCATAAAAACAGTGCATAAAGATCACATATATATACAGCAAGGACATGTAGAGAAACCAGTCATGTTCCACATATTTCCCTCCATTTTTTTAAAAACCTATAAACCAATTAAGATTTAAAGGAACAGCAGCTAAAACAACAAATGTGCATGTAAAAAAACCCATACATTAAAACACATTGGTAGAATATTCTGTCATACTACAGAAAAAAAACTTGTATTGATTTATATATATATATATATATATATATATATATATATATATATATATATATATATATATATTACATACAATTCATCTTATTTAATTCTCCGTCCTTTTAACACAGGTTTCAAGGAGACCGTATCATTCAATCCAGAGCCCCTATGGGCTCCCATGCATAGAATCCATTTTAACTCTTGTGTTACCATTTTATTAATTATATCCCCTATTCTAGAACTATCCTGTATAACTTGCAAAACCTGAAACTTAAATTGATGATTCCCTTCTTCAGTTAATACATGTTTAGCTATGGCACTGGGCACCCCCAACCCAGCCCTAGCCTCTTGGACCCAGGTGTCCAAAGTTCCCCTCTTCCTTTGCTTTAGGTCATCATAGTGGTGACAATGCTGCTCAGCAATGCAGGAGATGCCAGTAGCATTGGTAAGATCCCTGGCCGACTGATCCCAGGCTTCAGCTTTACATTCTGAGCCCTGGTAACTGCCCTGCACCAGCCAAGGTTCACAATTCTGGACCAGGAGTCCAAGAATCACTCTGGACTCCTGCACACTCCACCTCTGCACCTGAAAGCACACTCTGTCACCAACACTGCCTGGCATATCAATAGTTTACTATGGACTCCAATGAATGCTGTGAATTCCTGCTTAGTGGCTTTATTAAAGGCTGCTTTCCTGTCCTTACATGTCATAATGTACCATTCAAAAAAGCACCACATTGCTTAGCATCATGCAAACTAGCTTAGCAAAGCTGAACATTGTGTAATCTCACACAACCATGTTTTAGTGGAGCTTAACAATGCACAGACAGGAATAGCCATTGACCATGTTTAAACAGTGCTTAGCATTATGCAGCTTTTCCAAATGTAAAAATTTTGTTTTTGAGTTAAATCACCCTTTAGGTCACCTCACACATTTCTTCAGCAATAAATGTAAAAATCTATGACTGCTGAGGACTCAAACCCAGGACCTACTACACTTCTATCCATGACGTTATCTATTTAGCTATTTGGTTAGTGTGAAAACCAGCATCCCTTCACATATACTACTAAGCTACCTGTTCGTGTTGCTAAGAAGTGTGCTGTGCCATGCAAGCAGCCATTCAAAAAAATAAATAAATAAAATAAAAACACGTAGACAAAAACAAATAATTAATTATATCCATTTTCTATTTTTAGGTGTCTAGCAGATGTCACCTGTGCATGTGTAAGCACAGCTCAGCACTGCTGCATTCCATACCACACAAATGGGCATTAAAGAAAGTAAAATAAAGAATTAATTACATCTGGTTTCTATTTTTAGATATCTGGCAGGTGTCGGCTGTGTATGTGTAAGTGCAGTTTGGCACTGCTGCGCTCTGCACCCTGCAAACGGCCATTAAAAAATTATAAAAATTTACACATATTTCTACTAGCCGTGTACATTACAGGTATACTTATCCTGTGCATAACATCTGTCCAGGAATTCCCTGGACAAGCCACAATCATGGAACAGCCTCAACAATTGCCTACACAGATTCAATATCCATGCCAATCTCCCTCGGCATCATGCCATGATTAATAGGCATGGTGCGCTGCCAGAGGGAACCATGGCAATATACATGGGTACATACTGTGTATGCTCTACATGGAGCCTACATGGATTTTATTGAATCCTGGGGAGAGTATGTGGCATGTTGTAGTATATATGCAAGGTTTTTAGATGACATGCATACTGTGGAGTGAAACACATGAAAACTAGTGGAACTTTTTTTTCAGTTTCCTTGTGATTTTCTTTCATTTATTTATTTATTTTGTTTGCTGTTTTTGTGATAAACTATGACCAGCCTGAAACAGGATCTATGAAACCCCCTACATAAGCTATTCAGTTTGAATGGAGGGCAGCAACAGTCATCCTCATGCACAAAACTGGAGCATCAATGAACCCAGGTAGCAATAGGCCCATAGGCCTGACCAACATCATCTGTAAGGCTAAAGAGATGATCATCATGGAATTAATATATAAAGACATAGGCAACCTACAAACTCTTGACCCAAGCCAGTTCAGTTTTGTCAAGGGTAGATCTTTCTGCATAACCTGCTGAAATTATTTTTGAAGGTTACTGAAGCAATGGATGTGGGAATATCAATACACTCCACATAACCACACCTTGCAAAGGCATTCAACACCATTCCACACTTAGATATTGTTCGAACTCTGTGCTGTCTAAATATTAATCCTTATATAACTCCTTAAATAGAACACTAGCTCACAGATAGAACTCAAGAAATAAGTGTAGCCAGCTGTATCTCTTCCAAAGGACCAGTCACAAGTGGTATATCCCAATGTTCGGTACTTGGGCCTTTGTCTTCATCATTTACTTCTCAGAGGTCAAGGGTAATGTAAATTGTTTGAGGCTGACCAAGTTTGCAGATGACTGTAAACTTGGTGCCATCATAAACTTTCAAGAGGACACCCAGATCTTCCAAGAGGGCATCTCCCAAACAAATAGCTGATGTCATAACCATAGACTAAACTAATAGTCTCCTTAGACAAGCATGATATCCCTTACAGCTATCACGTCATCAGCCCACCCCTGAAAATTGATTCTGTAGTTAGCAACCTGGCAACATATGTGGACAATAAACTGTCCTTTGTTCTCCATTTATCCACTATTATAAGAAAGTCCTTTTTCATTTTGGCAGCATATTGGGAAGGGTATGGTGTCTAGGTCTGGGGATGTGATCACTCGACTGTCTGTGATATTTATTAGGCTGATCATTGAGTATAATGTTCTGTCCAAACTCTTATAATTTAAATGACCACAACACTTCCTCAGCAAGAAAATCAAGGGTCTAAATCCTAAAAGCTATACTGACTATCTCAAAGCCTTGCCCCTCTTCTCATTATCACACAGACTACTGAATGGCAATCTCTGTCTCAAGTGCAGACCCTATCCCATATGATCTACTGCACTTCCACATGTCCAATGGTGAAATAAACACCCTCTCAAGAGATCTTAATCTCCTCTGCAACATAAATAAAACTTGCTGGAGGGATAACTAAGTATCACAGAGAATGCCACTTCTTTGGAATTTTGTTCCTATCTATATAAAGCAAAGTATTTCCCTTACTCTATACAAATGTAATCTGTATAAATGGATGGGAAACCACAAATTCACACATGATTTAGCACTCTTGTCCCTTATGGATAGGGGTAACATGCAAATGCTTTATCCTTAAATTACAAGGACTAAAGACTTCATGGAAATCCAGAGCTAGGCTTCTAAAAATCCTCAAGGATCAATAGCCTAGTAAGTACCTATGAACCAATGAGATCAATAAGGAGAATAAATAAACATAAACTTATCAATCATATATATAAAGTTTGCAGAGATCTGCAACTGTTATCAGTCCAAACTCAAAGTGCACCATTTTTGAGCGTCATCTAAGCAGATCCATGACTGTGGGCAAGTCTTCTGTGAACACTGCACTGCTCTTAACCACATGTACTAGATATTTAATGCCTGCTGGGTTTTTTAGATCGTGTTCTATTAATGATCTCTGCCTGTTTTCAATCAAGATGCATGCTCTTTTCTCACAATATGAGCACATAGCACCTTAGATGGTGCTTTACATTGTCTGAAGTCTGTTAACTCTGATTCTCTGAAACAAATGTCAAATTTCTTTCTTATGTCAGTGTTTTCCTTTATAAAATAATGTAATCACTACAAACCATTTTGTATTCTTCCAAGTACTTCTTATCAATCATTTTTGAAAAAAAATCTTCTACCTAATTCATATCAGTTATGAAATGCAAATAGTCTCTTAACTCCGTATATATAGCTAATTTGTTATTATTCGTGCTTATGGAAGGGGCTGTTTTTCATGGTACATAAATTTGAACTTAAACTTGCCAAATATCCTGGCCCCAAATCATATCTAATATGATATAACCAACAGTGAGTGCTAACTCTCATTCCTGGGATATTGCTTTGTTGACAGGCTTAAATATGTGATTCCCTGCTATGTGACAAACCACAGATGAAAGTACAGTATTCTATTTCCAAAATCTTGAAGAAAACATGCCCCCCCCCATGCTGGGTAAATAAAAATGACTACTGTTTTCCAACATTCGTTGGTCAGGTCCCCCTGCACCTAGGCTGCTAGTTAAACTCAGGTAATCTTGTGCACATTCAATGCTTTATCCTTCTTTGCCAGCGATCCACTTAAATGATGAATTATTTATATACACTGATGTTTATGCCTTTCATTAATGATAGCATATATACAATTACCTGCATTAGTTTAATTATTTATACACACTGATGTTTACACCTTTCATTAATGATAGGATATACACAATTACCTGCATTAGTTTAATTATTTATATACACTGATGTTTACACCTTTCATTAATGATAGGATATACATAATTACCTGCATTAGTTTAATTATTTATATACACTGATGGTTACGCCTTTCATTAATTATAGGATATATACAATTACCTGCATTAGTTTAATTATTTATATACACTGATGCTTACACCTTTCATTAATGATAGGATATACACAATTACCTGCATTAGTTTAATTATTTATATACACTGATGGTTACGCCTATCATTAATTATAGGATATACACAATTACCTGCATTAGTTTAATTATTTATATACACTGATGGTTATGCCTTTCATTAATTATAGGATATACACAATTACCTGAATTAGTTTAATTATTTATATACACTGATATTTACACCTTTCATTAATGATAGGATATACACAATTACCTGCATTAGTTTAATTATTTATATACACTGATGGTTACGCCTTTCATTAATTATAGGATATACACAATTACCTACATTAGTTTAATTATTTATATACACTGATGTTTACGCCTTTTATTAATGATAGGATATACACAATTACCTGCATTAGTTTAATTATTTATATACACTGATGTCTACGCCTTTCATTAATGATAGGATATACACAATTATAGGTTCATAGGTTTATAGGTTTATACTAGGCTATCTGCCCTGGGGCATTTACAAGCCTAGCCAGAGTGTGTTTGGCTTTCGCCACCCTTTTAGATCGGTTTACTGTGCCTCTGTAGAGTAGGTCACACAAGCTAGCCCTTTTAAGGTTAGTTTACTGTGCCCCTGTCTAGCAGGGACACAAAAGAGATCCCATGGGTGAACGTATGATCTCCCATCCACTCGTCAAGATTTCTCTTGAAGAGGGTCAGTGAGGGGCTCTGCCTAACATGGACTGGGATTCTGTTCCAGAGTGAGGGCAGCCTCTGGGATATGAATCTGTCCCTCCAGCATGTCCTGTTTATTTCTGTGCTGAAGTTTAAGTCCCGAGTGTAGCTCTAAGGGATTTGGATTTCCTGAGGTGGAGCATGTCCATTAATTCTGGGTTGGACATGGCTTTATATGTCAGGCATAGATCACCTCTGAGTAGGCGGCAAGCAACTGAGTAGAGCTGGAGTTTCTTTAGCTGAACTGCATAGGGCATCTGTTTGAGTCCCTTGATCCTCTTGGCGAGGTACTTTTGGGGCCTCTCCAGTTGCTGCAGGTGTTGGGTAAGGTACATCCCAAATGGGGCATTGTATTCAATTATGGGCCTAATGAGTGATGAGTAGAGGGGCACAATGACCTCTCTTATTCTAGATGTGAACCCTTTCATGATAAGGTGGGCTATATAGAAGGTCTTTCTAACCACCCTGGCAACGTGATTGTCAAAAGAGAGGTTTCTGTCTACTTGGGTCCCCAAATCCCTAATTACTTATTCTGTACTTAATGGATTATCACCTATGTGGTAATTTGTGGGCAGTTTGTTTTTCCCGAAGGGGAAGACTATGCACTTTTTGGCATTTAGCTTAAAGTCATTGCTCTGGTATCAGTTATCCATCTCTGTGAGACCCTTTTGGAGGATGCTTGTGTCAGCCGTAGAGTCGATTATGGCGCCCAGCTTGCAGTCATCTGCGAACTTGGTCAGCCATAGTCCTCCCATATTAGCCTGTACCTCAGAGAAGTATATACCGAACAAGGGAGGTTTCAGGACTGAGCCTTGTGGGATGCCACTTGTAACTGGTTTGGAGTCTGACATGGCACCTGCAATACTGACCATGTGGGTTCTATCCCTGAGCCAGTTTGCAACCCATCTTGTGACATAGGGGTTGATATTTAAGCTGGTGAGCTTATTTATGATGCCCGAGTGGGGTATTGTGTCAAAGGCTTTTGCGAGGTCCAGGTAGGCCGTGTGGACTACCTTCCCTTCATCTATGGCCTTGGTAACTGTTTCTAAGAAGTTGACCAGGTTCAAGAGGCAAGATCTGCCCTTAACAAAGCCGAATTGGGTGGGATCCAGTGTCTGGAGGTTACCAATGTCCTTGTTTATGAGTAACATGATGATACGCTCCATAGCTTTGCAGACCAGACTAGTCAGGCTTATAGGGCGATAGTTTCCTGGGTCCGTTGTGGCACCACCTTTGTGAAGTGGGACCATTGTTGCTGTACACCATTCCTTGGGTACATATCCTGTAGCAAGGCTGAGATTGAACAGTGACTTTATGTGAGGGTTTAGTTCTTCTTGGAGCTCATGTAAGACGCAGCCCGGGACACCGTCTGGTCCCATTGATGCTGTGTTTTTTGCTTTGGAGAGGGCAGCTCTCACCTGTGCATTTGTGATGTCAGGGAGGCTACATTCTGTTGGGATAGACATTTGGTCTTTTGGGGGGAAGGGGGGAAAGTTTGCACTGAACCTGTCTGCCAGGATGTTGGCAATGTCTGTGGGATCAGTGTATTTTTTTGTCATTTTGTACTAACTCAGAGCATACCTGGGAGTTGCCCCCCCCCCCCACATTCCTGACATAACTAAAGAAGGCCTTGTGATTATCTTTAGTGTCTTGTGCAATTTTTCTTTCGAAGCTGGCCTTAGATAATTTTATGAGGGATCGTAGTTTCTTGCTAGTACTGATCAGAGATGCTTTCCCTTTTTGGGATTTTGCTCTATCATATAGTAGTTTCCTCCTTCTGTTGTATAGCTTATTTATGGCCGGGGTCCACTAGACTGGTCTCCTGCCTTTGGAGGAGTGAGTCTTGGTTTTATTTGGGATAGCACGATCCATGCATTCCTGTAGGTGTCCATAGAATGCATTTGTAAAGGATTCTGCTGTTTGCATAGTATTTTCCACTGGCCCGGTGGCTTTGAAGGATTCCACCCCGGTTTTGAGAAGTGTGAAATTTGCTTTTGAGAAAATTTTCACCGTGATTTCCTTGGCTGGGGGTGGGGATGGGATATGGATGTCCAGTGAGATTAATTTATGGTCTAATCTTACCAATGAGGGACATACCACTGGTGTGGAACATAGAGTCCCCATGTTGGTGATGACCAGGTCCAATATGTTATCACCTCTTGTGGGAGTGGTGACCAGTTGTTCCATAGCATTTGAGTTTATAAATTCTAGGAACCGTTGGGCAAGGGTGTTGGGGCTTGAGTAGTTTTCCCAGTCGATGTTTGGGTAGTTGAAGTCACCCAATATTATTGTGTTTGGAGAGACCTTCATATTCTCCAGTGTTCTCAGGAAGGCCGAGTGGGGTTCCTGAGTTTGGAAGGGTGATCTGTAGCAGGCTACAAACTGAAAGGCAGGTTTGCCCACTGTTAACTGTACATGGATGGTCTCCGACGCTTTGTGTAGTGCCACTAACCTGGAGGTATGGGTATCTTTGATGAATATGGATACTCCCCCTCCTTTTGTGGTTCGGTCCGAGTTTTGGGGCCAAAAACCATGGTATGAGGTATAACCTGGTAGTGCTGGGGTGCTCTCTGGGGCCTTGAACCAAGTCTCTGTCACTGCACAGATATCGATATTCTCCATACTGAGGAGAGCCTCAAGTGTGTGCATCTTGAGGTTTAGACTTCTGGCATTGAGCAGCATTACCCTTAGTTTTTTTTTTTTTTTTTGTATTGTCTATGGAGGTGGGTTTGTCTTTTGAGCCTTGCCTAAAAAGGCACAATGGGGGTGGCAAGAGCCTTAGCCAGTATTCGAAAGCCCAGGGGTGACAGGTGAAAGCCATCCCTAGCGAAGCAATGTGGCTTGTCAAGCATGTCATTCCAGGCTGACAGACACTGAATCCCCTTAGAATGACACCAATACTTTAGCCAATTGTTAAAATTGATCATTTTGTCTTTATACTGTGGCATTATTCTTGGTGAGGGCAAGATGCTACTCAAGGTCAAGGTCATACCAGTCTGGGCTACATGATCAGAGAGCTCCTCTATGTCTCTTTTCATGTAGTCCAGGGAGGTACGCCTCAGGTCATTCACACCAGCATGGACAATGACAGAGTCATATTTGTACTTGCTTTGGAGTGACCTGAGTGCTTGTGTTATGTGGCGGATCCTGGCACCCGACAGGCAGCTTACAGTGACCTTCTCCTTGTTCAGTCTGGTGAGAGGGACGTCAGTGTATACACTGATGTTTATGCCTTTCATTAAGGATAGGATATACACAATTACCTGCATTTGTTTATTTATATACACTGATGTTTACACCTTTCATTAATGATAGGATATACACAATTACCTGCATTAGTTTATTTATATACACTGATGTTTACGCCTTTCATTAATGATAGGATATACACAATTACCTGCATTAGTTTAATTATTTATATACACTGATGTTTATGCCTTTCATTAATGATAGGATATACACAATTACCTGCATTAGTTTAATTATTTATATACACTGATGTTTACGCCTTTCATTAATGATAGGATATACACAATTACCTGCATTAGTTTCACCACATGCTTTGTCCTTGTGGATCTTGACATCTTGTGGCTTCAGTGATGTCATGCGTTTTCTTCTGTCCATAATTAAAATGTTTTTTCTTAGGTCAGGACTATTCGTGTGGGTGTGTTCTGTAACACCTCACCTTGCTATAAGATTGTCATTATTTTCCTTTTGCTAGACATGGATTTCTGTGTGGAAAATTATCTGTACAATTTTTGCAGAAAGATTGATATAAAGATTTTGCCATCTTCTTATTCTGGTTAGTATATAAACTTCTGTTTTGCACAAAACATAGCCCTGTAGGTAGATTTGTCTTTGTTTCTATTCAGTAATCCTGACTCATCTTCAGATATATCTATCTTGTTTTACTATACTCCAGTTATTCTTTCTGTGTAAAAAACGGTTCTTTGAAAACTACTCCTCTTAGTTTTCCAGATATAGGGTGTATAGATATCATCTGTACTACCTTAATTTCATTATCAAAGTCTATAAAATAGTAGTTATTAGCCCTTATTTTAAACCTGGTCTGGTATATTTCATTAATTTAGTTGGTTAATATGCTACTTTACCTTATAAGATTAAAAATGAATATTATTCTTAGGCTGAAAGTAATTGATCAGCATTTATTTTTACATAATTTTTCAAATTTTTGCATTTTCTACCATTTTGAATGAATTACAGTATGTACTATTAAATTATATTAGGGCTAGTTGGAGCACTGGCATTCTCATAAAATTACTTTAATAGTTTTAGATTTAGTTCTAAATATACTTCTCCTTGGCTTTTTTCATGACTTTATAGAAAACAACTAACTGATAGACTCTCTTAGCTATATTTGAGCGTTACGGTGATGAAGCAATTGAACACACGATGCACATTAAATGGCAAACAAATACTTACTTTGCATCACTTTTTGTCTCGACAGCCTGACTTACTTTCCTGCACATACTTATGCTGCATAATCATATGTTTCTCTGCACGTATAAGATTAACACTTTAAGAAAAATGTAGCACAGTTTTTGAAGTCTTCAATCTTTTTTGTTTTTCAGAGACGTCTGTCTCTTTTCTAGCCCTTCTCCATGAAGGTCTTAAATGTTTCTTAAATGTTTTTTTCTTATTGCATTTACACTGCTGTTCCATAACAATTTCTGCAAGGATATGTTTATTTCTCTACTTTATATTTAGTTAATTTACTTTGCAGCTCTGTAAATCTTTTCCTTATGCTTACTGCCATACCAATTCTAGCTAAATATTTGTAAAAATTCTGCAAACATAAATGATTTCTAGATGATTTCCACTCTTTATGTAATGCTGTAAATTCTGTCTTTTGATTGTTTCACCCCTGCTTACCTACCTGTTTCATATATTCATGGAACTAAAATACGGACCTTTTTGAATGTGACACTGCTAACTTGTCAGATCTTTTTATCTTGGCAGACATACTGTCCATAGATAGCCAGTTGTGAGGTAATACAAAATTGACCTAATTAATGGCTTTGTGATCAGTGCATTGCCTTGCTTGAGGTGCAGAAATCTGTGAAGAATATAATATGAACATCAATGCAGTAAATGAAGCCCTTCACATATATGGGTGTGGGGTGCCTTGACAGTCAGAAAGATGTGTTTCCTTAGTTTATTAAAACCTATGTGAAATATTACGTTTCATTATATGTGACTTTTGTACAAGATTTTTTTTATAATTCTGACAGTGCTCATTATATGATTCTGGCAATTCTGGCTTTCTAAAAGAACCTTGTGTTAATGCTATTATTTTCCTAATTTCATTTCTGTTCTTTTTCATAAATTTCTGTATTCTTCTACTACTGCTCAGTTTTGTAGTTTTGTATAATGTTCACCTGCAGTATACATCAGTAAAACAGAAAATGAAAACACGTGTCGCTCCAGTTTGTTTAAAAAGGAAGAAAACGGTTTGTTCTCCCAGCCATTACCCTTGTATCCATGTTGTCTTTTTCTTTTGGTACTACACAATTTCAACTGCTTGTCTAATTGCTACCTAGCCTCTTAAACAAGGACATTTTCTACTGCCATTCAACATTTTTTGTAAGAAAATGCCAGCTGAAGACAACTTACCATGAACAGATTCACAAAAAATTGTGTAACTTGGAATCGTGAGCTGGCAGCTTTACTATAGTCTACATCCGTATATCTAATGTAAGCGCTATTACTTCTGTGTCCACAACTGAGGAATGGCATGCTGTGGACATGTGTCAATTAGAAAGACCAGACAAGAAAGATGCCTTATTTACTGTGCAAACCATTCACTGTTGTTCTGCATTTAATCCTCTCTCATATTTTAATGTGAAACTGGCAGAAGAAATGAAGTGATGTCCGAACATAAAATATTTCATCCTGCATGTATGTTTTCTTTTCATGGCTTGCTTACATCACAATATTTTATCCTTTTATTAATTATTTCAGTTTCTTTTTAGTTTTCTTCTGTCGATCCCCTTCTTATCAAGTTAGCAGTTGCCACACTTCAAGCACTGACATGGCATTTAGAGGGTTTAGAATACCCCTTTGCCCTATTTAATGACTAACGTACACATTTAGTATATATGTGAATGATTCATTTCACAGTACAGCAGTAACATACAAATTTTTACATGTGAATGCTGTTATAAGCATTTATACTTCATAATACTCTATTCTCAATACTGTATCTGAAGTATTTGTACTTTGAACTGGTCTGTAAATGTGCGTATTAGATTTCTAAGTACAATTTATTTTATGATTGTCAATTTCCTGGATAAGACATGGTCATTTCAAAAGTTCAACTGCTTTGTTAAGAAATCATAAACAAATAAATAAATGTTTGGTCATTTTAAGTTGCCTGGCAAATCTTGCAGCTAATAAGAACTTGGCATATACATGACCACCTTTATTTCACATGCATCTTTGTAATTCTGAATTTTTCCTTGCAGAGTAATGGTGTTATTTACATTAAACAGAAAGTTCTGGAATTTAATTTTCTGCTTTTTCCACTATCATCCTGTAGATGAGGGTCACTGATGTACACATCTGAGAAACCTATCCTGTGAATGGGTGGTCAGGAGGCATGTGGGGCAGATAGAAATGTCAAGTACGACTGACAGAAGGCATATGCTGCTCATTTAGTGCCTTGACATAGCAAAAGCTGACATGTCATTCATTCATCTACCACCAGTAATCCTTTTCTAAAAAAAAAGTAAACTAAAATAAAATAAAATAAAATGCATGTTGTGTGGCTCCTGCTGTCCCAGACAACCAGAAAACAAAAAAGAAAAAAAATGTGAAAAATTAATTTTCTCTTATGTGATATATCACATGGATGCACAGTAGATGATTTGTTTTTCACTGATGTGTGTGTTTATATGACTTAATTGCTTAACAGTTGCCAGTACAGAACCATAAGCTTGTAGCTGTCATCGAAACTGTTTTTTTTTGTGCTATGTTTGGAAATACAGAGAGATTCATTAAATAACTCTAAATTTCATGCACACTTTTCTAGCTGAAAGGACTTCTTGAATAACATCTGTTTTCATCTTGAGCTAGCAGCACAGGAGTATGTCATCTTCCATTATGATATTTATTAGGAATTATACCTATAAACTTTTTATGTCTTATCAGACCATATCATACTGGTTTACAGATCCTTTTCCCAGGCACTATGAATAAAATTGTTTAAGGAACCCTGCTGATTTGCTAAGGGCCTTTTCATTCACAAGTTCTGTTCTCACATTGGGGCCATCAATTTCTATGACCATCGCTACCTAGAAACAGTGGGGGATCTCCTCATCCCTGATGCAAACTCTGATCAACAAACAGGAGAGTGTACGAGAAATAGTAGTAGCCTGCAGTGTGCAAACAGTACACTTTAAACAACCTGTTTACCCTCTGCAGCTGTTGGGCTACAGATGGATGGAGATTAATTTCCCTGCACTTCCTCTGGCATCTTGACTTTCACCACTTTTTGATCTCTGTAGTGCATAATCTTCAAAGAATCCCCAGATCAGTCTCCCGATTGCCCAATCCAAGCAAACTACTTTTAGTATGCAGCACCCTCCTCCCCCCAAAAAAGAAGAAAAAAAAATCACCAGTCACAAATCCTCTATGTCAACTTTAGAGAGGTGTTGGTAATTTTAATTGCTAATTTCAGGGTCATTGTGTGTGTGTGTGTGTGTGTGTGTGTGTGTGTGTGTGTGTGTGTGTGTGTGTGTGTGTGTGTGTAGTTTCTGATGGAAGTTAGATGAGTGTTACATGCCACAAGGGATAGCTGTGAAGCTTAAAGGCATTCATTTGCTTTAAAAGGAAAGAGGAGTGGATGAACTACAGTCTTGCATTCTTCTGTAGGTCTTTAAGGTTAATAGAAAGCCATAAGAATTAAGGAAGGATAACTTTAATAGTGTCACAGCAACAGGGGTAGAAGAACTGGCCATCATGCTTCATGACTTTCATTGTTCTAAGTAGGACGGATAGCTTTTTACAGTTTTCTGTTGCTTTGCAAGCATTACTTTATCATCTGTAACTTTCTTTGAAGGCACACGTAGGACTGAACATCTGCTAAATAACATGAGAAACTGTGCCTAATAATAAATCACAGTTATTTGTACATGTTCATAACAAAGTCTGCATGCTCTGCTTGTTTGTCAGGTACAAATAAAATATTTTACTATCTGTACTGTTATGCATCTCATGATAAGTAATAAGGAGTTTGATTTCCTAGGTGTCCCCATGAATAGGACTACCTATAATCACCTCTGCAGTTTCTGGGTTCTCTTTTAAATTCCCATACATAACTATTGGTTCACAATACATAGTACTAAACACAATACATAGTACTAAACATGCTAATGCAACTGTATCTGTGAATGTACAAACATATGTTTAAAAATGTTACATGCTTGTCTATTGCCATTTCTTAAAGGTCCATTTTCCAATGTTCTTCTGTTTTAGACATCTCTCCATGACATGTATAATGTACCCTTTATTCAGCACCATTCTGTCTGATAGTTTATCAATAGTTAGCATAACAGAGGCAGTATAACTAATAAGAAATAGATCATCCAGTTGGGAGAATGCATATCACCACTTAAATGGAGTCACTGCACTATGGTTTGCCTGTGGTAAGATTGTGTGTAATTTATGCTGTCAGTCCTTGATGTGCTAATGAATGATTATTTGTTTTGCATTTATTCTCTTTAGTGATGCATTAAATACACAAAAATATCTTCTGTCACAGTGATCTCAGATGAAAATTATGTCCAAGTATCACAGTATAGCACTGATGACAAGAAGCAGTGCAAACATTTGGCTATCAAATAACTTTCAAGAAGTCAGATTAGCTTTGACAATTTACTACTGTTGCCGCTGCCCTTTGACCTTTGATGGCACAATACATAACACATATAGACACCATTCAAAGGGAACGATAACTGACAGTGGTTGACTGAATAAAGTATGCTGTTGCCATCCCATTATAAATTAAGAGTAAAAGAGGATTTTAGAGACAAGGACCTTTTGGCTAGAAGCAAATTGTGATCAGTAGATATGTCCTCAAATTTTAATATAAGATAATGTGCCTATTCCAAAGGAAAGCATTATTTTAATTATATGGTGAAGTGAGCTGTAAGACTATAAGGAGTATGTCACCAGGCAGTGAAGAGAAAAAAATGTATGTATGTATGTATGTATGTATGTATGTATGTATGCATGCATGTTGGCAGATATACACAGACGAGTGTTTATGCATATACATACATATGGGTTTATATGTGTGCATTTTTGTGTGTGTATATAGGTCCTCTAAATTTTGTTGAATGTATGTTTGTTGACAAATGCAGGGATGGTGTTTAATGTTGATGGTACAGATATCCAAGTGGTCCAAATGTTGACAGCGTGTTTCATAAAGACAGGTGGGGCTGAAGGGGGTTAGAGTGTTTGCACATGTGTTAGTGAGTGAGAGTTAGGGGGCAGGGCTAGATGAAGGATAAGTGTTGTATGTTTGTGTGCATATGTGAGTATTTTGGGGTTAGGGTAAGGTTTAAGTAAGGGAACAGAAGTAGTGTTGTTAGAGTGTATTTATGTGTGTTTGGGTCTCCAAATGTGTCTTGTATAGTGGCGATGTAACAGGAAGGTTTTTATTAAGGCAAGGTGTAGGATTAGGGTGGGGGAAGGGGCAATGTTAGAGTTAGGGTTAGCACCCTTCCACCAACCTTAATCCTACACCTTACCTTAATAAAAACCTTCCTGTAGCATTCCCAGTATTCAAACAAATTTTAGGCTAGTGTTAAGAGGGGGAGGGGGGTCAGGAGAGGAAATATTTTTCATTTGTCTTTTTAGTTCGATATTTAGTTTGCTTGAAATTATGGCTATACAAATGTTTTTAGTTCAACATGAAATATGTTTGATTATATATAAGAGAACCATCTCTCTCTCTCTCTCTCTCTCTCTCACACACACACACACACACACACACACACACACACACACACACACACACACACACACATATATATCTATATATATTTATATAAATATACATACAAGTATACATATATGTACATGCACACATATGTATATACATGGATATCTATCTATTTATAGATATATAGAGGCATTAGTGTGTCAAACAGTTATTTATTCAAATGTGGTTTTAGGTGTGTAAGTTTCATATAAATTGTGAGTCCTTTTATTTGAACATAGAAATTTTGAATAGTTTTCAGTCAGGCAAGTGGGATTTGGTTCAGAATATATGTAAGAGTTTGTGAGTTAGGGTTAGAAAAAGGGATAAACTGTGTGCGTGTGTGAGTGTGTGTGTGTGTGTGTGTGTGTGTGTGTGTGTGTGTGTGTGTGTGTGTATGTGTGTGTGTGTGTGTGTGTGTGTGTGTGTGTGTGTGTGTGTGTGTGTGTGTGTGTGTGTGTGTGCATGTGGGTTCATGTGTGTATGCGAGTATTTATTGGTTAAGGTTACAGTAAAGGCTATGTAAGGGGATAAGTGTTCTAGTGAGTATGAATATAAGTGTTTTGGAGTATGCAAGTGTGTGTGTGGGGTGTGTGTGTGTGTGTGTGTGTGTGTGTGTGTGTGTGTGTGTGTGTGTGTGTGTGTGTGTGTGTGTGTGTGTGAGAATCTCTTGGGTTAGGGTTAGAGCATAGGCTAGGTTAGAGGATAAATACTGTGTTGTGTTGTGTGTGTGTTTAATGGTGCCAAGAAATTTATACTATTATTGCTTGGCAAGCATGAGTTTCCTTGTATCTATAACATTGACACCCCCACCCCGAAAATTGATCCTGTGGTGTGAGATATAGAAATTTGCATAGACAAAGAACTCTCCTTTGATCACCACATCTGCTCTTAAGTCCTTTGTCACTGCATAGCTTATATCTAAAGGTGTCGTGTCCATTTCAAAGGATATAATCATTCTACTATACTTGGCTCTCATTAGACCAGTCATTGAGCATAATGCCTTTTTTGATATGCACCTGTCCAAACACTTGCCAAAACTAGAAAGACTACAATGTCTTCTCACTAGAAAATCAGGGGCCTAAGTCATAAAAACTATGCAGACTATCTCAAACCCTTGTCTCTCTTCTTGGCATCACACAGGCTATTAAGAGGTGACATCTGCCTTGCATATAGACACTGAACAGAGCCTATCCTTTCTGACATATTACATTTTCACTATTCCCATGGTAGCATGTAAACTTTCTCAAAGGATCTCAATCTCTTTTGCAACATAAATAGGAGATGTTGAAGGGGGGATCTGTGCTCAGCTACTGAAAAATAAAAAACCCGAACAGCGAAATACCTAATGGAAGAAGCGAAACCAACAAACAGTGGCAGCTGGTGACTTCAAACCAAAGGGGGGCTTCAGGAGACAGGTGAATGGGTGGGGTCAATGATAATGTGTGTGACCAACAAGAAAGGGGAAGAACTATGCTCAAAACCACAAAAACTGTAACTTTAATTAAATATGCTGCCCTGGGTGCCAAACCGTCATTATGAGAGTCCAATCAAGACAAAATGAAGTGTAGAAGAAAAAAAATATTTCAATGCACTGGCTGCATGACAGCTTATTTAATATTTAGATGGAAACAAAAAGGTTGTGAGGCATGAAAAAATAAATTACTTTTTAAATACATTACTGAAATGCCAGTCAAATTCAAGTATAAGAAAAACAAGCAACACTCAACTCAAACCACTTCTCCTTGCACTGCAGTTCTAATTATAATTTATATTCAGCTTTATTAAAGTACCAAGTAACATGCTGAAAGTAGCAATCTCTGTGATACCCCCACTTGTAAAAATGTTTCTTATCCAAAAAAAAAACTGCTGCCTGACAACTATCTACTTGTTTCATGGCGAAAACATAATCAAAGTAAAAAATGAAAAGCAAACAAGAAACAAGCTAAATATACATTGCTTAAAGGATTACTGTACAGGAAATGGACCACACATGATAGATTGGCATTCTGTTTGGTTTACAGGTAAAGCCTGCAAAGATGACTGCAAGTCTCCAACAAATTTAATGAGCTTCATAAAATAATGTAATCCTGTCCTTTATTACAAATACTGTCATATTCATTTCAATACCCAAGGCTTATACATTATCTAGTTATGTAAGTATTCTCTGCATGGCAACAACAGAAAGGCTTTCAATGTTGGCAATTCTTTAACAGTATGTGTATTAAAGCTTACTTGCATCTTACAATTTCAGACAAGCTTACCTGATGACCATTAAAGCACTGCTACTTAAATACAGAGCAACAAGCACTTTCTGAGTAATAATAAGCATAAACCAATAGTATAAAAATATGACAAACCAGAACAGTCTGCAAAATCAAGGACAGAATACAAGTAGCACTTGTGTCTACCTTGGATGGGGGGATACTCTGCACATTTACACTGCATAACTGCTCCTTGCCTTGCTTGGACACATCCAGAGTCACTAAATGGGGGAGTGGGGTGCAACAAGTATGTCACAATTTGAAATGTCTCTGGCTGTCTTTGATGGCCCTGACATATTTGTCATACCTCTCAACCTCAGAGCAAGAAATATGGACAGAGCCATATATAGAAGTGGGACAAAGGCCCAAAAATAAGGACAATTTTTAAATACTGCTCTTACAAACTTAGAAAGATGATAGAATAGTAGGTCTTCCACAAGTATGAATTTTCTAAAAGGTACGAAATCTGAAACAAATGTCTGTCATTATTTTCTAACTTCAGTCTTTAATGATTTGCCACTAATTTGCCAAAAAAAAATAACAATTTTATGTAAAATGAATCAAAAATGTGATGCAAAAACATAAAATAGCCACACAATACAGCTGGGAACCTGTCAAAGTACTGCTAACTTGAGCAGCTGACAAAATAAAAGAATCTACATGCATTTCTGAAATAAAAGTAATCTGTAACTCTGTTTATTACAGTTATTTCTTAATTGTAAGCCCTCCACGTTTTCTTCCAAAATGGCCATTTTGTGGTGAGATTATTAGGGGAAGAGCAACATTTTGAACTAAAATCAGGGACAATTGAGAGGCTGGATATGCCTAATTCTATAAAGCAATTTATTTGCACGTACCTCTCAACCTGTTAATGCAGGAAATCTGGACAAGGCCAAATATACTGGGGGAACATATAAACAGTACTATAAATTGTTGTATAAATTGAGACAATTGATAGAATCACAGGTCTAGTTTTAGCATGCACTTTTCTGAATGTTATGAAGTCTGAAACTCAGTGTCTGTCATTATTTAGTGACTTAATTCCTAAATTATTTGCCAGAAAACCACACATTTTATGAGGAACAAATAAAAAATAAGAAGCAAAAATCTATTCATTCTGTGAAAATCTGGACAGTTGAGAGGTATAGTTCAGCCGGGGCTGTCTTTGAGTTTGCCGCCTTTCCCCCTCACAAAATCATGGTCGAATGGAGCCTCCCCCCTTCAGCTATTCCAATGAACCATTACTTGGCTATTTCACCCCATTTACCATAAACACTAATGTGCATACTGCTTTCCTTCTACGATGATTTGGACTTCATTTGAAAGTTTTATTTTGCATTTTACAGCACAAACACTAAGACATCTGCTAAATAAAGCAATGCAATCTCACAATGAAAACAGACTTAGCATTAACACTTCTCTGCCCTTGAAACTCACATTCGTTGAAACAGCATTGAAACCCACATTCAAAGAAAATACATTTTGCCAGTGGCAGATAAAGACTAACTTTGGGCTGTTTTCAAATCATATTCCCTTTGCACACAAAACATACGCGTGGTCTTTGATACACCTTTCTGATTATATGAAATTTTATTCCTTGTGCAAAATACTACGGTTGTTAGAG
>NC_056734.1:598212137-598247137 GCF_019279795.1 Protopterus annectens | reverse complement strand
ATATATAATGTTGAGGTTTAATTAAAAAAAAAAGAAGAAAAAACAGCAGCACTTCATTGAAATGTTTCTTCACAACAAAACTAAAAAAAAAACTACACAATAATAAACATCATCACATTTTCAGTTTAGGTGAACTATTAAGAGTTTTTAGGGAAGCAATTACTTGTTTATATATATATATATATATATATATATATATATATATATATATATAGATATATACATATATACATCTATATCTATATCTATATATATGGATTCACTTTAGAAGAATGAAAGCCTGCAACATTGAAATTCAAAACATTGAGACCAAAATCTTGAAAATTCAAATCATTGCATCCCGTAACACTGAAAATACATATTAAACCGGCATTTAAGATATGCCAGCGTAACTATGTATATACAGAAACAAATAAAAAACAAACCATATTACACTTCTCCAACTATAAGCAGGGGTCAAGCCCCCCTGCACTCCTCATGTAGGAGGTACAATCCCCCACACCCCCTGCTATTTAAATATATCAACTCCGAGATCACACTACACAGAACAAAATGGCAAACATACCACTCCACCCTTCATGACTGCATGTTTAAATTCTAAAAAAACTATCCTCAACCTTCTCTTAGAAACACTACTTCACTGTTAAAACATTACACATTACTACCATTACACTGATACTTAACGGAGTTTCATAGGTAACCACAGTCATATTCCCTTCATACTTGCTATACTACAACATAACACATTTTAATGTAGTGTAGTGCGATCTCAGAGTTGATATATTTAAGTAGCAGGGTGTGTGGGGGGCACAGCCCCCCTACGTGGGTGTTGCAGGGGGTCTTGTCCCCCTGCTTATATTTAAAGAAGCATAATACTGTTTGTTTTTTATTAGATTCAGTATGTAGTTGTGCTGGACTATAGCACATGTTGCTATCCTATGTTTTTACAATGTTATGGGATTCAATGTTTTGAGTTTTCAGTGTTTTGAATTTTCAAGATTTTGGTCTCAATGTTTTGAATTTCAATGTTATGGGCTTCCAATCTTCTAAAGTGAATCTATCTATCTATATATATATATATATATATATATATATATATATATATATATATAAATATATATATATATATCTATATATATATATCTATATATATTATATATATATATATATATATATATATATCTACACACACACACACACACACACACACACACACACACACACACACACATAATTTTAAGTAAGGTTATTGTTTTCAATAGTAACATATGAAAAGTACATTCTAATAACAAAGTCAATTGTATGGTTTGGTAGAAGTTTCACAGTGTTTATTCTGCAAGTTTGACTTAAAGAACTTATGCATGTGTGCATATATTGAGGTGTGTGTGTGTGTGTGTGTGTGTGTGTGTGTGTGTGTGTGTGTGTGTGTGTGTGTGTGTGTGTGTGTGTGTGTGTGCATAGCTCTCAACAAATAAGAGACAAATGAGAACAAAATCAGGGAAATATCCTAAAATAATCAGGAACAATCATGGGCACTTAAAATATATATTAGTAAAATTAACTTGAGAAACTGCCAGAACAAGAGAATGATAACTAAGATATATTTTTTGATATAAAAAGATATCTGTAACTCTAATTTTTGTCATTTTTTTCTTAAGTGTAATCTACCATCTCTAAAAGTCACCAAGTTTAGTTTTAGGAGGGTTTAAGAGGAACAGAGATACAATCTGAGTTAAAATTAGGGTCACCCCTGAAAACCAGTGAGACTTGTGAGGTGTGTGTGTGTGTGTGTGTGTGTGTGTGTGTGTGTGTGTGTGTGTGTGTGTGTGTGTGTGCGCGCATGTGCACGTGTGCATCTGTGCGTGTGTGCATGTGTGTGTGTGTGTGTGTGTGTGTCTGTGTCTGTGTGCGTATGTGCGCGCGTGTGTGTGTGTGTGTGTGTGTGTGTGTGTGTGTGTGTGTATGTGTGTGTGTGTGTGTGTGTGTGTGTGTGTGTGTGTGTGTGTGTGTGTGTGTGTGTGGGTGTTCACCCATAGGAGAAAGGTTACAAAAGGACTAAAGCAAGTAATAGATTTCATAAAAGAGAGAGTAACATAAGGAGGTCCATTCCAAATGCAGAAAACAGTGCATTTATTATAAAAAGGTGAACTAAATAAGGTTAAGACAAGTACTATTTCTTACAGTTTGGGCAAAAAGAAGTAATAAAACATTGAGATTTTGATGGAACAGTTGTATTTTCCAAAGGTTGCAGTAACAGAAAGTAGTACACCGAAAACCCTCACTAGTAACTAGTGTATACATAAATGTGGGCGAGGTAATAGAGGGATGGCTGTACAGTTGTCTACATAAGAGAAAGAAAGAATCAAGGCAACAAAACAAATCAATTAACAAAAACAGGTGACCAAGTTAATTTATACTGCTGAAAACTGCAAATATTGGCATAGTCCTTTCAGAGCTTTATACAGATCTACACTTACGATGAAGAAAAATCTAGAAAGCATCTTAAGAATAATACAGAACTGGGAGGTAATGATGATTTACTGAGCCAGATGCATAATGGAGAACTATGGCTGGTGGTATGTTATCTAGTGATTCTCTACGCAATAATTGTTGTGGGACAAAGGCCCAAAAATAAGGCCAGATTATAAATATTGCTCTTTTAAAGTTAGAAATCTACAGCCTGCTAGAATTAATAGGCTTTGAGTTAGCATGCATTTTCTGAAAGATAGGATGTGTCTGTCTGTTATTATTTACTGACTTGAATCCATACCTGTCAGCCTCTTAGCATAAGAAGGCTGGATAAAGCCAAAAAGGTAAAAGGCTCAAAAATAGGGGCAAAGTATTAATCTTATGAACTTAGAAAGTTGTTAAAATAAAAGGTTCTGTATTAGTATGCATTTTCTGAATGATATGAAGTCTGAAATTCAAATGTCTGTCATTATTAAGTGGCATCAATCCTCAATGGATTTGCCAGAAAATCTGGACATTCTGTAAAAATATGAACATTTGAGAGGCATGCTTCAATCACCAGTGCTTTGCCAGAAACTACAAATGTTATGAAAAACAGACAAAAAATGAGGCAAAAATCCAGGTATTCGGAACAAAATCTGGATGGTTGAGGGGGATGGAGGACTGACTGTATAGATGTATATTGTGGTGTGGCCAAGATGGTGAGCAGTTAACCACACTGTTTTTTTTTTTTTAGCTCTGTTTCATTTTAACATCTCTGACAGGATTTTTACTAAAAAACTCAAATAGATCATTTCAAAACTTGATGAATTTATAGTTGAACATTTGCTGAAAGATTTACTTCAAAAATGAGCTTGAAGCTCTTTGAGTGCTTCCTCCTGTCAAGAAAACTATAAAGAACTAATTATCTCAGAATGATCCACTCTAAACCCAATGTATAGGACAGTACAATGAAAAAGACATACAGGTTATACTAAGTAACATCAATGAGTTATCTGTAAAGACAGATACGTTAGAAAGCAAAACGGATAATTTTAAAGATGAATGTGAAAAAAACAAGTTGAAGTACTGAGTGACTCTCTTAAACAACAGTCATCACAAATCTTGAATATAGTAGAGGCAGTGTCTGGTTTTGATGGATGATTACTTGAAAATGAAAATAACACTGAATTTCTTCTGAAACAAAACAACTTATTCCAGTAAAAAACAGAAGGCTTAGAAAACAGATCTAGAAGGAATAATATCAAGATTTATGGGATTTCTGAAAAAGAAGAGGGAGTCAATATGATTCAATTCCTTAATATCTGGCTGCCTAAAACTTTGAACCTACCTGAAGCTTTTTCCTTTGACATCGAAAGGGCACATAGATCACTTTCCAGTTAATTTTAAAAAACAAAAAAACTTCACTAAGGTCAATGATTGTAAGATTTTTCTCAAGTCAAGATAAGGATTTAGTCTTAAAAGCTGTATAGACTAATTATTCAGTTAAAATGAAAGAAAATGCCATAAGATTTGACAATGGCTATTCAACATTAGTGATGTCCAAGAGAAAAGCATGTGTGTCACTTGTTAAAAGCTTAAAGAAAAACAATATTAAAATACAAATCTTGTTTCCAGTAAAAATAAGAATTCACCTTCCAGAAGGAAAGAGGATTTTTAACACCTTAGAAAATGCAGTTGACGTTATATAGAAAAATAAAATCATAGAAAAGAACAGAAGAAATGGACTGGAATCTGTGAACTTCTTTGAAGAGAAACGCAACAAGAGATGTCTGGTTAATAAAAGACAAAAACAGTAAAAAACTGAAGGACAAATGAAAATCAATGTATTTCATGTTTATAAATTCTCATTAATTTAAAGAAGTGCTTGAATACTTATGAACAGGTATTGAATATTACTTTTTACAAGGTAAATCATTTGTTTCTTTCTTTCCCTACTTCAAAATGGTTACTAGCTCCCCTGTTAAAATGTTAGAGTTTAATTCTTTTAGCTAAAGCCACTTATTTTCATTTAACGTTTACAAGGTTAAACTATTTTATGGATGAAATTTTAAAAGTTAATCATTATTATGATGAAAGTTATGTTAGGTGTCTCATTTTCTGATATCTTGGAATAGTTGAGTAATGTACTATTAAATATAATACAAGATGCAACAAATGACATTACAAAGGCATGTTAAGTTACATTTTGGGTTCTTAAAATGGTGCAGCAGTATACTACTGATAGTATATTTAACATGCAATAGCACACAGGAAAACCATGCTATGCTATAAGCAAAGTATAAAAAATATAGCTTTTTGCATATATAAAAGTTATTATTGGAATAATATCAAATAAATAGAGTAAAATGCACACTTTTATAAGTTAAACCTGGATCACACATAACTGTCATTCTTTTAATGGAAGTTTAAATGCTATGTCTCCTTTAA
Organism: Protopterus annectens; assembly: GCF_019279795.1. NCBI lineage: Eukaryota > Metazoa > Chordata > Ceratodontiformes > Protopteridae > Protopterus > Protopterus annectens. Next base: position 598,242,238 of record NC_056734.1, on the reverse strand, counting down.
AAAATAATCTGCTTTGTATTAAACATCTCATACAAATAGTGCTTACTGAATCATTAAATGTTATTTCTCTAAATACAATAACTTTTTAGTGGTTAAAATACTTTGAACTGTTTTTGTTGCTTTTTTAGTGGTTTGCAGCTGTTTGAGGGGTGGATATGTAATACAGAGGTGGCTTGGATTCACTTGCAAGTGTGTTTATGTGAACTGTAACTGATGGACTGTTCATTTTCAAGTCCCTGTCAGGAAAACCAGTTTGAAACAACCTAGAGACATAAGCAATTTTTGTGATGCTGCGAGAATTCTGAAAATTCTAAGAACTTTCCAGGTTCCTTCTTCCTGTTTAAAAGTAAATAATCATAATATTTTGAATCATATGCAAAGATGTCAAAGAATACAATGTAGATAATAAGCAAAAGACAAGCAAAATGCATGTTTGCGTGGTGCAGCGCGGAGTGCAGGAATGCCAAGCTGTGCTTACATGTAGACGACTGACAACTACCAGAAATCTAAAAGTAGAAACTGGATTAATTAATAGGCATAATGACATTTTATGTGTGTTTTTTTTTTCATTTGGAGTTTGTATGGTGCAGAGCACAGCTAAGCTGAGTGGAGCTCATACATACATACATAGCCGATAACTGTCAGACATCTAAAAATAAAAACCAGATGTAATTAGTTATTTAATTATTGTTGTCTTTAAGAGTGTTTGCACAGCATGGCTCAGTGCTCAGCACTACTAACATAGCCCAGTGGTATGTGTGAAGGTATACCAGATTTCCTAACATGCAGCTAAATGAGTATAGTTACAGCTGTATGTATACTAGATCCAGGGTTCCAAGACATGGAAGTCAGAATATGTCTGTAATTTTGTTGTACACATTATGGATATAATTTAAAAATATGGCCTGGTTGCACTCTGTGCAACTGTGCTCAAAGCTGCTAGGCACTGCATAAACATGGTAACAGCTGACAATGTTTGCGTGGTGCTCAGCTTCGCTTAAAACACAATTGTGTGTGTTTGGGCACCGCTCAGCTCCGCTTGGCTGGTTTGCGTGCTGCTAAGCAACACAGTGCTTTTTTGAATGTTGCTCAATGATGTGTAAGGCAGGAAAGCAAAATATATTAAGCACACTAGGTGGGAACTTGATAGAATTCATTGGAGTTCAATCATCCATCGATATGGCTAGTGTTGTTGGAGAAGGTGTACGCTTTTGGGTGCACCGGTGGGGCTTTCAGGAGTCCAGGGTCATGGTTGGGCTTCATGTCAAAAAACATGACTATAGGCTGCTGCAGGGTATTTTCCAGGGCTCAGAGTGTAAGGCAGAGGCCTGGGACTGGCTGGCCAGAGAACTTACCAGTCGTACTGGTATCCCCTGCACAGATGATCAGTGTCATCACCGCCATGATGACTTGAAAAGTTGAAAGAGGGGGGCCTTGGATACTTGGGTCCAAGAAGCAAGGGCAAGGAATGCCCCACAAATATGTAAGTACTTTTTCCTCTTTTTTACCAATATGTAATCTGAATGTCTGCAAAACTTGTATACATAATGGTGTGCTTCTCTCCCAACAGATGCAGCTGAGAGGGCTCACAATGTTAAGTCTCATGCTGGGTGCCTGGCCAGGTTTCTCCATGAGCATGATGAGTATGGCTGTGTCATGCCAAATGTAGTGCAATAAGCAAGAAAGAGTTAAGCATTAACTGCAATAAAATATATAAAATAAAGTCTGCAGTGCAATAAATGTGGAATTAGAGCTGTAGTGCAATAAATGAATAATAACTGTAGTTCAATAAAAACAAGAAGCAATACCAATAATGGCAAGGAAAATGGTGTACATCAAATTGTCTTGTCATAACCATTGCAGTAGAGCTGTATGCAGGCAGTCAGTAAGGTAAGGTTGCTGCAGTCAAGTATAACACTATAATAGCTGTAACATGTAAATCTAATGGCTGCAAACTGTATTGCATAACTCATAGTACTCTTCAAGGCTGCCTCTAGGCCAATACTGGTCATATAATGCTCTGTCTTCCACAGACTTTGGGTAATACACGTGTATGGATGAGGTGGCCCATTCTATGGCTAGATATTGTGTGTGGACTTCACAGATATTTCAAACCAACAACAATGTGTTCACCAGTACTGTTGAAAGTGGGATAAAGCTGTAGTAATATATGTAGTATGGTCGTATACCATGCATGTGTGTTCTATTGTCACTGCAGTCTAGTATAACACTGTAACAGTACTAGAATGTTAAAGGAAAGTCCTGCAACTTGTTTTGCACAATTGATATTATGTTTCTAGGTGATCTTCAGTAAAGTATCAGTCACCCTGGAGTCATCAGTGCTTCAGTAGCTCAGTCTTTAAATTCCTTGTACATTTTACATTTTGCTACACACAGTGTTAGGTTTGAATCCAGTGCTATGTAGCACTAAATTTTCAGTATCAGTCATGTAATGCTCACAATTTCTCTCTCCCAAAGAGCACAAAAATGTTATGGGCGAGTTAGCCCATATTAAATGCAGATGTTGTATTTAGATCTCACATAATGTTACACTCACTCGATAGCAAAAATGTGTTCATCAGCATTGTTGATTCAGAAATAAAACTGTGTAATCCCAGTATGGCTGTGTCTCTTGCATGTCAGTACTATGCTGCAGCAGTCAATTATTAAATTATTTGCAGATGTCCCCTGTAGTCACAGTTAGTGGGTTCTACTCTCATGCCTGACAACTATGCCATCCTGGCTGTCTAGTTTAATTAGGTTCTATATTACATCATCAAACTCACAGGAGTTCAAATGGTGTAATATCGAACCATGACGTTTGAAACCCAAGAAGTCCGAAAACACAGAACAGAGATTTTTTCCCCAGGGAAAAAAAATCGCTGTTCCAGTACAAAAAAAAAACACTCACACTTTAAACTTGAACTAATGTGGGGGCTTCACCCACCACCCCTACTTAAATATACCAACTCCGAGATCACACCACAGTGGAGGAAATAGCAAAGCCCCGAAAGCGGCCCACCGTTTTTTCCAGGTCGGTGTGCCGTGGCTTTGCTATTTTCATATTTTGAACATTTGGGTTCGATATTACAACATTCAGACTCCTGTGAGTTCAACATTGTAATATTGACCCTTTAATTACTGTACACAAACATGCCTCTCAAGTGTCATGATTTCTCGTAATGTAATTAAAACTGACTAATCCATCTGTCACATGTTTACCAGACAAATTATTACCTGGAATGCAATGTATTACCAAATCCATTTACAGAACACCCTGGTAGTTATATAAGTCTACATTATGTGAAACCATTCTGAGTAGTTCTGTACCTGCATTTGTTAGTGATTGGCCCTTATTGACACATGTTATCAGTTTGAGAGGTATGTACATGCAGCTATAGGAGAATTGTAGTCACTGTAATCACAACTATCAGTATACACCTGCAGAAGTATGTATGACCACTATTGTCAGGGATATCATTTGCAATGTCACTAATGCAGTGTTTTTCTCTCTCCCTCTGCACCCCTTATCTTACTTTATTTATTATTTTAATTTATTATTATGTTTTAATATTAACATATTTTGTTAAACTAACTATATTTTGGAAAATGTGGTTGATTATTGTTATGTTTTATTATGATTTAATATTAACATATTTTGTTAAACTAACTATATTTTGGAAAATGTGGTTGATTTTTATTATGTTTTATTGTGATTCAGTATGAACATTTTTGTTAAACTAACTGTTTTGTTGGCCTTATGGTTTACTTCTCACTGGCATGCTGTCACCATACTGACTGTTATGTTACATTACGTTGTGCTGGTTGTGTTGCACATAATATACATTAATATTATTTGGATTAATAAATATGATGTTCCATTGTATTAAAACTAACAATGGTTTGTTTGTTACTAACCATAACTTATTTCTTTACCTCATGTACCAGAACATGTCAAGGTAGGCTAGTTCTGGCCTCAAGTGGCTGTGGCAGCGGGTGTCAGCACATCTGGGAACCAGACCAGTGCTGCTCCCTCTGCTGCCCCTGCACTACCTGTGGCATCAAGTAGTACCGCCTGAGGGGATGGGGCTTAGTCCCCCTCTGGGAGCGATGGCAGAGGAAGAGTAGTCACCCATGATAAGCTACCGGTCCTGGTGTGCAAGATAGCTATGACCAATGCCTGCACTGGATTGAGGGCATGCTGGCTGACCTAGTGGGGCAGCATCACCCTGATACCCAGCCTCCAGCACAGTCACCCTCAGGGCAGTGAAGGAGCAGTGCCAACGGTCCCATAGGTGAGGACATGAATCAAGCTGCTGCCATCTGGAGGCACATGGGACTCTGCTTACGCAACACCCTCATGTCAAAAGTGTTCACCCCCTCATTTATCACACACCACCCCTGTATGCTGTATTGTCTGTCTTGTCTGTTTGAAAATGAATCTGCATGTACCCAACTTACTTCCCCCACATATACCTATGTCTCTTCCCCAGCATTCCACTCTCACCTTAAAAAAAAAAAACAAATGGGCACCTGTCCTCCCAAAAAAAATATTGTCCCATACATAGCTCTCCATTTCACACATCTGTCCACTGAACACATGTAATTCAGTCCAGTTGTCTTGATATGCAGTTATGTTGTCCTCACCCCTCTCTTTGGTGTGAGAATCAAAATTCATGTACAAATCTGTGCACAGTCGTTGCTGTACAAGAAATGTATAGCTATAGTTCTTTCCTACACCCTCCATGCACATCCCTCCCTGCTTTTCAATATGTTTTTTCCCCTGCTTGCCCCCATTTCACCACTTTCCTATCTCACCTTTTTTCTTTTCTTTATATTTTTTTAGCATGGAGCTGCGAGGCACACCGCCTTGAGCAGCTTAACTTAGCTCAGTTAAATAGAGCCATAATGAGTATATGTGTTTGAACATTGTAGGTCACATGTACAAAATAAACACCTCTGCCATGTTTCAAACCCAAGCCTACCACACCACACAACATTTAATTAAAACAGCTCGTTTAAACAAAATATAATAGTTGCCAATTACAGTCATTAGGCATGTTTTAGCAGAGCTGCACACTGCACCTTACCACCCAAACTGGAATAAACAGTAATGGAATAAATGGGAGTGTGCCTTAGATTCTGGTGCAATAGTGCATCACTAGACAGCCAAACACATGATAATGGATGTAACTGAGGCCTGTGATAGAAGGTAAATGTGCCCTTTTCTCAGCAACATGTAGAAAGTCACCTGCTAAGGCATTCATGGCAAGATATATCTTCAACTAGGACTCTGGTGCAGAAATACATCCATATAAAGCCATGCACATACTGATGGATGTAGAAGATGTTTGTCAGAGCCTGTATGTGTGCATATATATTTTGCAAGTACACCTCTTACAGCAGTGACTCAGTAGCTCAGTCTGGTAAATGTCCTGTATACAGTCCATTTTGTCACACACAGTCCTGGGTTCAAATCCAATGATGTGCTGCATTTCAATTATATTATTGTGAAGACGGCAATTAATGGATTACTAATACACTCTTTATCCGAACAAAGCATTGCAAATTAAATAACCGCTTTTCAGTGCATGAAGTCACAGGCCTGCAGGTAGGGACACACTTCACATATCCATATAGAAGTACTGTATGTCACCCAGTACTATGTTATTGACACAGTTGCCTACATACTTACTTTAAACACATTCCTTAATTGGAGTGTAAAGGGTACCCTCAACCTAGCACTGCCTCTACAACAAGGCTGACACAGCTGACACAGATACACCTACAGCTTGTTGTCCTCCAAAGTGTTCACACTCTCTGCCTATGTCTACTACCTAAGAAAGGGGCCCAGGCCTACATGAAGGGCTTATATATTACACAGTGGTTGCATGTCATTGGCTAATGATAGTGCAATTCAGCTGCATTGGCTGCAATTAGCATTTCAGAACAAAGATTGGTTTGGAGGTAATAACTTGTTGATGGGGAGCATGTTTAAAAGGTAGGTAGCTGGCTATGAGGAACCATTCTGTATGAGACCTTACTCAAACAAAGCACACCTTTGTGAAACTCTACTATACACAATGTTCAACAGAAGAGTACTGCACTCTAGCAGATATGTAATTGTTTTATGTGTCTAACAGGATTCAGATGCGAGGATAGAGATATGGGGAATAGGGATTACAGCAGTAAGCTGGTCATAGACCTGTGGTAATGACATGTCAGGGATACCCTGCTGACTTACACCTACAGGGGACATAAAATACATCAGGGTGGCATTGTCTTTTGTCAGTTTGCCACACAGGTGTTGTCAGACTGCACCTATTTAATGGGTGTAATAGCACACTACTATTTGTCTGGCACTGCTTCTATGACATATTATTGTGTGGTTGGCTTTAGGGGACACAGCACAGTGGACTGGAGTGTTGGGTGTATGATCATAGAGCAGAAGCTGTCATGGCCCACAGGAAATACCTCTGTAATGGTACTATCTCAGTTGTATCCACACAGGTAGTATGTCAGATTGTAGGTTATGCCATGTGTGAGCAAGCAGTGGATAGTGCCTGCCATTTTGCCCTTACTGTATCTGTGCATAGTGGATGCCCATGTATCTAATCTTGTAATTTGTTCCCTTTGTGTTGTCTTTCAGGAATAATGTACCACAGACAGCACCTACCCTTTTCAGAGGCAGAGAATAAGATAATCTTGCAAGGACTAAGGCAGCATCATGACATCCTGCTATCCAGGAGGAGACATAATAGGGAACAGTAGGCTACATTGTGGTCAGACCTTGTCCGTGATGTTAATGCCACAGGCCAGCAGAGCAGGACATATCAGCAGGTTCAACACCGGTCAACCAATGTGATTAATGCTGCACATCAATGGGCAGCGGATATAGCCAGGGATTGTGCTGTCACCAAAGGAGGACTGGCAGTGGAACAACAACTCTCGGCCACTGAGGAATTTCTGGCATACCTAGGCACACTCTACAGCTCCCAGGCATCCATCACACTGCACATCATGGAGGTGGGTGCCACAGTTTCTACAACTAAGGAGCATGGAGGTAAGCTTACTGTGATCAGCATTGTAATGTTGTAGCAGTCAGAGAGTCAGGCTGTAGATACTTTTATGTGGGGGTCAGGTCTTTGTTCTTTGGGTGGGTGTAACCTCAGGTATACACTCATATGCAGATTGGGACGATTACAACAAGTAACACAGTAACTACTGTAAATGTGAAATATATGGATGTATTACCTTGTTGTGCTGCAACATGCAGTGGCACTGACATTACCTCACCCCTAACTTTTTACAGGTCCATCAGGTATTGCTTAAGACCATGACTCTGCCCCTGGTAAGTATGACAATTGTTTTGTTAAGGAAAAATTATAGTCTAGTACAGTTGAGGGCCAGACTAATGCTCTATGTGCACATAATTATGTGTGTAAATAATGTAGGATGTTTTTAAATGCCAGTCTGGAAGAGGAACCTAAGGTTTTCAGAAGGGGTGGTCACAGGAGTGCAGTTCACTCACTTTGGCAGTTACAGGTAACAACAGATAAGGCTCCTGGTTTAAATGAGGCAAGGAATTTAAAATACCTTTTAAAATACGACAGGTTGAAGGCAAAATCATTAGGCAGTGAAATGTGTATTTCCATATAATTGTGAAAAGAGTTGTATTGTTTTTTTTGGGGGGTTTTTTTCAATTATAGTGTCATACTGAGTAAGTAAAAGGTACATATTACCTTAACTGGTCATGTTTGACTTGATTTACTTCAAGTGATGGTTATAAAGGTCCTGAGTTAAATTTGAATTGTGTTTTGAGGTAGTGTTTTGTGGACGAAGGTGGAGAACGAAGTTGTTTGACCGCTAATCCAGTTGTGGGTCTTCGTCATTATGAGTCTTGGATGCTTTTTATACACAGTAGTGCAGGTTATTAATGTACTGCTTTTTTCATTCTTATTGCAGGTGACCATGGGGGTTGAAGTCTGTCCTCTACACAACCTGATGCCAGTGTCTACTCGAACACTAATGATGATGGTGGCCACAGCGAGGCACAGGTGGGGGTGTCAGGGGCTGAATCTGTCCCAGTGGTAGACATCACTCTTCTGCTTCCATTGTCACCACACACAGTCTGTATGTCCACAGACACCCCATCCCTGGAGGCCACAGATATTGAACAGTTAGAGGGTGGAGACACTGAACAGGTAAGTGTGGCAACTATGGCTCCACTGAGTACAGACACAGACCATAGCCATAGAGCTGGTGAGGTCCCACACAGGCAGATTGACAGGGGTGCTTGTAGGAGGCCTGTTGTCCATCCACCACCTGTTGCAAGTGTCACATCATGGGTCACCCGGTGCATATTTCGGGCAGTCATGGAGGCACAGGCATCTTCTGAATGGAATACGAGGCATATGCTTAGGGTTATAGATGCCACACAGTCTGACATCTGTGACACCCACCACCACATTGGGTACACCCTGGATTGGTTCATTGATGCAGTGGACAAATGGTGGGCTGAAACAGTGTTTGCCTTGGACAGCACATTATCTGTCCTGGAATGTGTGGTTGGAGTTGAGAATCAGACCCGTGGATGTAGGTCAGCAACATCATCTGCTGGAAGTCCATGTGGTCATGCACACTCATGCTCCTATAGTGACAGTGCATCCAGTGCTACAGAGGAGAGTTTACTGTCCACACCATGATGTGACAGGCCATGGGCTCATGGTCCTGGCTAGTCCCATGGGGGACACAGCCCCAGCAGATAGCAGTCACCATCAGGTACTAGCACCACTTCTGACCTTGTTCTCATGTTCGGGCTAGAGATGATGAGCTATCAACTCTAGTATGTACAGCCCAAAGCTGTCCAACATACACACATGTAGGGCTAGCACTGAGCTTGACTGTGTACATGCACACACTCACACACCACTGTCAAATGCAGGCCACATACAGACACACACAGCACCTCTCCATGGTCCATTTTACGTGCTCCCCCTCACTCACACACATGCTATCTACTGTTTGGGCCAGCCAAGGCCTCCTGCATCCCCCACACAACACTCTGTGCAAGTGATGATACCTATACCACATCACTGTTATCCTTGACATTGCTGCAGGGAAATGAAGCTATATGTCTGATGCACAGGCTGATTATATTACTTAACATGTACTTTGGTAATGCAGTGTTGGTTCACCATGCCACTTTTAGTGGTTAACACAAGATACTGTATACACATGTATGCCACATACATCTGTGTACCTTTTGTGGTCCTTATGTTGTATGTTGTTGAACTGACTGTATATTTACACAATGACAGGTGTGTCATGGTTCTGTTTATGTTTCTATTACAGGAGTCTGTTGGGATAACGTATGGATACAGAGCAGAAATAAAGCAGCACAGGATATCATGTCAGCACATTGGACATATGTCGTCAGCAAGGTACAACACTATAACTGCATGGCTCCATTGGTTCATAAGTGTATAACAGGCTAACAAGGACAATGTTGGCATTCAGCATACTCATGCATCCCTATTCTGTGAGAAGGTCTGCTGCCCTTCGTAAGTGCCACCAGGGTTTTGATGGAGATAATGCATCTATATATATCCTGTGTCAAGTACCAGCAGTTACCCGGCAAAAGTTATGATTGTTGTGTCCTGCATCCCAATGTGTAACCTGGATATGATGTGTACTACAGCAGATGTATGCATGACATGCATGGGGGGCCTGTTTGATATATGGTGTACTGCCTGTGTTACATACTGGCCTCACCAGCATGTACTATGCATACCACACTGATGTTGTTGGTGTGTAGCACAAGTGACACATGTTAGTCCTGTCATGGATACATGGGAGATACACAGTGGGAACTGACACCTCCCTATATGGAGCCATACACATCCCCTCCAAAGCATTTTGGAAACAGACTACACATGTATGGTCCTGACATAGACTCCATAGGACATGTTCTGTACAATGTGTATTGGTGTACATTGGAACCTAAGTGGCTGCTACAGTTGTACAATATGTCTGCGTAGTGACATGGCAAGGGTGCCACTGCAAATAATGATAGCTGTGATGACTGCCACATTCAGTATACCAGTGCCAGACTGGGATGTACGTCCCAAACCTGTCAGTATTGGTTGCACAGTGAATGCATCCACATCCTTCCGATCAGTGCCAGTCGAAGGTTAAAGTACTCTCTGTGCTCAATCCATACATCCCATGGTTCTATAACATGTTGTAAAATGCTTTAACAGTCTCACACAAACACATGGCTACATTGAAGCTAGCACCACTTCCAATCAGTGCATACAGGACATGCAAAGGCACATATTTAGTTCGGGTTGGCTGCATGTAGGTGTGCACACTTACCTATATAATGGTACATACTACAGATCACAGTACGTGGTGCACGCACCACACCTCATGTCTGCTAGTACCATCATTTTAGGACATATTATGCTTGATGGCATATGCATGACTTGTTGGGTCAGTGCTTTGGGGGGACCACATTACCCACTACAAATAAAACATGGCAAAAGCCTACATTTGTCTAGGCTACCAAGGTTATACCACATGGATATATACACATGCACCAAATGGGCTGGAGTGAGATTAGAACCCCTACTTATTTAGTATTATACACTATAGATCACTGTACTTATCGCATGGACCAAAGCTTCCATCTCATATTACACTGTCAGCTGGTAGTCTTAAGGTGACTGACATCATCAGGCCTTGTAGAAGAGGTCAGTGTTGAAGCCAACAGCAAGTTACAGGTCCAAATAAGTGCATAACCATTGCAGGTGGATAGCCCATGAGGACATGTCTGTTTTTATGCAGGAGAATACAGACACACACACACACACACACACACACACACACACACACACACACACACACACACACACACACACACACACACACACACAGTGACACAGTCATGCACCAAGTAGGCTGGAGTGAGATTAGAACCCTTACCTATCTAGTCTTATACACTATAAATCACAATACTTATTACACATGCCACAAATTAAGTCTGTTGTATATGTGATTGCAGGCACAGTACTTGTCCATTACACAAACTAGGCCTGTGTTTACCAGCATCTGTGGCCTGCAGTGTGATATTGCTTCATACTGTTATCTGCATCTAGTATCCTAGCAGTGGGATAACTTTAATTATCCTAGCTATGTGTGTACAGTTACCAGTATGGTCATATGTGGCTGCTTGCAATTATGTAGGCATACCTGTGGGCAGATACAAGTTGCCCTGTCCATACATGCATTAACAACATTATACATTACAGCACCTGCTCACCTGTGTCTGTCTATGTGGAGACATCCGGCGGGTACAGTGGTCTGTGAATAAGTGGAATTTGTACTTCTGCATCCTTAGCTTGGATCCTTTGAGCAACAGTATGGCTGTGTGATAGTGAAGATTTATTCATCATTATTAGGGTATGTCAGACAATACAGACATCCACACACATATTTATGTATATAACAGGGATGTGTATATATAACTGTAGCTGCATGTGTGTATGATATGTATATGTGTTATGTAGATATATGGGGGCATATGTATCATTTTAATATAAAGCTATATATATCTGAGCATATCTATTTGACATTACATAACGATAGATATACTATGCATATGAGAGAGAGATAGTGACAGATGGATATGTATATGTATAACTATATGTACAGTCATTTATACATAACAGATCATTCTGACAAAGGGGCAACAAGATTGCACTCATTTTTACTTAGTGTATGGGCATGCCCAGTGAGACTGCCAGTAGTAATAACGTGACTCTAGTCCACAGCTACCTGTACTCCAGTCCGGGATTTTTTATGTTACAGACATTAACATCCTCCCCTGTTTCTGCAGTACTGCACTTCACTCAAACTGTCCACAGCATTCGCCAGCTGTGTGTTGTACTTAACCTGTGACTGAGGTTGGTAATGTTATACCACCAACAGACTGATATTCTGCATACCTCTCAACTGTCCTGATTTCCACAGAATAACCAGATCTTTGCCTCATATGTTTCGTCTGTTCCTCATACATTTGTGGTCTTCTGGTGAATTATTGAGTATTGACGTCACTACATTATACTACATGTGTGAGTTAGATGTTATATCCTTCAGAAGATATGTAATAATGCAACAGTTTTACTTCCAGTGACTTTCTAGGTTTATGGGGACAATATTTAAAATCTACTTATGTTTGGGCCTTTGTCTCTCCAGTCTTACTGACTTTGTCCAGATTTCTTGCAGTAAGAGGTATGACAGGCTGTGAAAAACACCAACATAATACCACCGCACATGCAAAAGATGTGACTAATTCCAGATTAGAACCATCAACACCACCATCCATGCTAGTTTCCCTAGTCCACTGAGCCACTCAGGTCACCAGACAGAGAGGAGTCATTCATCACACAATCAACAACATAAATATGTACATTGTTATCCTGTGTGAGGAGAGACACACAATGGTGTGAGCAATATCTATGTTACAGCCCTGAGATTGCCTGGTTCACTGATATGCCATAGATTATTTTCTGATGAATCAGTTGTATGGGTACACTGCTGTTTTGGGGGTAGAGGAACAATGGCACATGATCTGCTGGGATATACAGTAGTTCAAATATCATGTGAGCCCACTGTTTAACATCTCCCTTGACTGATGTAGTGAATATTCCAACCATGAGGCCTAATGACTATTAAGGAGCACATACTATTGGACTGGGTATCTGTAGTCCCGTGTGGATGTGGATGTAGCATGGCATCCATGGCATCCAAGAAATGGCAGAGTACCCTGGATGTTGATGCCTGTGGCTATTATCCTAAGGGCTACACATACCTTTGTTTTCATTGGGATGGGTGTCCCTCTGCTGGCTCTGGGTCTGAGTTGAGGGCAGCAGAACTCAGTGAGTTCTTGTAGTATGTCCCTGTCTACCCTGTAGCACTCTACAATCTCCAGCTCATATAGCTCATGAAAGTTTACCCTGGGCCTAAACACTCTTCTCCTTCTCTGCCTAGGTCTGTTGTCAGCAACACCAGTAGCAGCATTGACTTCGGCATCTAGCACATACAGATGTAGCAGACCTGCAACAGCCCCTAACATTCTTTCACTTAAAATTCCCAAGTCTGTACTCTGATGGTGCAGAGTATGGGTAAAAATCAAAATGTAGGGTGTATGCCTACTTTATAGTGCTCTACTGTAGGTGCTGACTGTGTGTTTGGCTACCTATGATGCATTCCACCTGCCACGTACATCATTAAGAAGATTTAATGACCCTAGTTTAAGTGAAACAGAAGTCATCAATAATTAATATATCATTGGCTTTTAGATACACTCAGCACCGCAGCACACTGTGGAAATGCGGAAACAAGCACAGCAAAGGTAAACAAAGCTTAGCAGTCACTGTACACACCCCCCTGAAAGGTCATGCTCAGCAAGGCAGCTCGCAAACACACAGAAACACATGCCCCAAAGGTAAGCAAAGCTTAGCAGTCAGTGTACACAGACCCCTGCTGAGCATAGCAGTGTGCCATGCAAACGGGCGCAGCTGAGTTCCAATGAGCTTACAAGTTCTCAGACAAACCCCTTCTTGATGTTATCTGCCTCTTCTGTGGATACCTACATGGTTCTGTGCCTACATGGAAGAGATATGTGGACATGGATACCCATTTGTGTTATTCAGTAACCCCACCTCATTTGTATAGAGATCCGTGCACACAAACTGGAAACTGCACAGTTCCAGCCCCACCTCATTAACAACTGCACCATTCCACTGTTGTAGATACTCCACACAGGTCCTATAATACATTTATGTCACATACTAGTAAATGTGGTTTTTCCACTCTTTTGTTTTCATAAAAGCATGTTTGTGTATTGAGGCACACTGCACAAATGTACCCGGATCATTAAAAAATTAAAATTATTTTAAATTATTTCCCTTATGTTTTTGGACACACGGTGGAAAGTTCTGCTCATATCTGTATGTGCTGTACCATTTCTATTCATCTCCCTATATTTTTACAGCCCCTGTTGTCTGTCTAAAATCCTGTACATGGAATTTTTCTGTGAACACTACAAACACTGACACGGGGTCTGCAGGGCTGCCTATCTGCTTGCTGGATTGCTCTACCTCCCTCAGTTGCATGAGATTCACCTGCTTATGGGGTGATTTGTATTCCACGGATAGTTCCATGTTGGCGCATGTGTGCGTGCCACCCAGCTGTGTTTACTGAATTGCAAACCTGGTTACTTTCATGTAAGCAGCATGTCACAATGCCTACATGGTAAAAATGACCATGCAGGCTTTATTAAATTCCCTATAGTTTTTTACATATAAAAGAGTTTTTTTGGAATGTTATGAAATAATTAGAGTAACATTTACACTTTTACAAGTTAAATCTGGATCACAGTAAATACACCACATTCAAGGCAAAATGGATAAATGGTTCACTCAAAGCAAAATAAGTAAATCCAAAAACACATAAGAGTGATCCAACACAAAGTGGCAATCAAAAACCAAGCCTTAAGTAGAGTTAAAATCCAGAAATTTAATAATACTTAAGTGTTTTCACAGCAGTCAAAAGTACTGCTTCTTCAAACATTAAAACCAAACCAAACATTGTTCTGTTTTAGAGAAACCAATAATGTTGTAGCCAATCACATAAAGTCCTAGCAACAAAGTAAATCTTAAAAGAGCTATAAGAAAAGTAGCCTAACAGATTTAAAGGCACAGCATAATAAAATAGCATAAACAACACAGTCTAATAAAATAGCATGAGGAAAAAACAATAAGAGAAAACATGCATAATAGTGCTAATTAAATTCAGAGGCCTACTATAAAGCATGGAAAAGCATATATGAAAAACTTATATAAAAACATACATAAGGCATGTTCAAAAATGTTAATTATTTATGTAAAGATCTAGCCTTGAGTAGAGGTTTTAAAAGAATCTTATCATTCAGACCCTTGCCTACATTTGTCCTTAGTCTAATGATCCGTCTTATTAGACTGTAAATGTTTCAGAGCTTTCCTCTCATTTGCAATCAAGTTCCTGAATCTTCTTGAACATGCACAAGAAATTTGGTCTAGATCATTCTCACCAAATTTACAAAAGGTCTCCAATACAGGATGGTTAAGTTGCAAAATAATACTATGTTTCTTAAAGACTCTATCACCATCCTGCAAACTATAGTTGTTAAAAGTCATTTTAACATAATGTTCCTAATAAACAATTTTAAATCAATGATGGAGTCTGTTACCTCTCTATTCTGTGCTGGTATAAATGAGAGACCCCTATCAAGTTATGTTAAAAATAACTTCTAAAAACTATAGTTTGCAGGATGGTGATTCAAGAACTTGAGTGTAAATGAGATCAAAGTTCTGAAACGCTTGCAGTCTGATAATACCATTGTCATCAAACCAGCTGATAAAAGTGGTCCTGTGATTGTAATGGACTGGGACTATTATTTTAGTTCTATGAGTCGCATGTTGTGAGATGAGAATGTATATAAGAGAGTCGGCCTGACTGATGCTGATCAAATGGTCTTAAGGGTGAATAATACACTCTATGACTGTTTGCTAAGTAGAGTCATTGATCTAGATTTATTTAGTTATTTTGTTATAGAATCCCCTATGATACCTATCATACAAGGTCTCCCTAAGATTCACAAGTATCTGTTACACCCACCCTTCAGACTTGAAACTTGGTTTTTGACTGCCAGTTTGTTTTGGTTCCCTCTTATGTGGTTTTGGATTTAAATCTGGATCACACATAACTGTGATTCTTTTCAATAGATTTTTAGTGGTTAACATAGTTTAAAATGTTTTTTGTTGTTCTTTAGTGGTTTGGAAGGGTTTGAGGGATTCATGTATACTATAGAGGTGGCTTGGATTCACTCCTGAATATTTTTGTGTGAATTGTAGCTGATAAACTGTTCATTTGTAAACCCTTGCCATAAGGACCAGCTTGAAGCAGCTTAATTAGACTCATGAGTACTTGTGTGATGCTGCAGGAGTTCTATACATTCTAAGAAATGTCCACATTACTTCTTACTGTCTAAAAGTAGATAATCATAATATTTTGAATCATATACTAAGATGTCAAAAAATACAAGTTTGATAATAAGCAAAAGACAGTGAATTGCATTCTGAACTACTCCCAGTTATTAAATAGTTCTGAGTGCTTGCAGTATACCAAAAGGATTGTTTATATACTAGCCTATAGAAAGACACTTCTGGTAAAAAAGATTAGGATTGTGTTTCTCTGTTATTGTCTCTTTTTAATGAGAACAAAACTTGATGTCTCAGAACAATTTATTATGGAAAGTTTGAACCTTAAAAGGGAAGATTTTTCAGATGTGTAAGGAAAATAGGACTAATTCTAACAGTAGCAGTAGATTAAAAGTATCAAATATATAAGGGTAAGTATAAATGTTCTGTTATGATATTCTACACTAGGTTTATAGCTAAAATATAAAACCTAGGAATATAGTAATAGTACAAGACATAGTATACAAACAGAAATATAAAGAGATTAGAATTAGTAAATATGTAGATAGTGAAAGAATATAAACATGTCTACAAGGGTGGGAAGTTGGCATGATGCTTAAGGTGTTCACCGTATAGGCTCAAAGTGCATGGTTTGATTCTCATATGGGGTAATCAGCTGGGCTTGGAATCTTAGACTGGTACTAATTTATGAACTGATGATCCTATGAACAACTTTACACATAATAAATAAAATAAAAAAATATAAATCATCTGACCTATAAATTAATAAATATGAAAATAACAACTGACTTCCTCAGTATAGTAGACCAGGGAGTTAATGTGAGGTACAGGGAAAGATGACTGTAGAGATATTCAGTTTGGTCAACTTATAATAAAGATTCTGAACACTTGTTTAACTTTCCCTATAACTCATTGATGAACTTTTTTAAGATTATGCATACTAAAATATGAGATGCATTAATATGAATCAGAAGCATGAGCTAAGCATTGTTATTCTAATGGAGAGTTTGAGAGGTAGTTTGTTCATCTTTTTCAACAAACTAGGAATATGTTATTCCATGGTAGAATGCTTTGGGGTTATTTCATTAGCTAATTTTTTTATTTGGTTCAAAAGTTTTGACAGTAGCCAAATATTTCATATTGTTATATATAATGTATATAACACATTCTGTACATAAATGTGATTTCATTATACCTGTTTTTCCTCTCTTATATAAATGTCTGATTTTAAATACATATCTATTAATATTAATGGATTGAATAATCCAGTAAAGAGGTGTGTCTGTTCAAATACTTGCAGTTACATATATCTGAAATAGCATTTCTACAGGAAATACCTTTACTTAATAAAGATGTAAATAAACTTTCGTTAAATTATTAGCAGGTTCTAGAATTTGAGCTTAAAGAAGATGTACCCTCATTTTATGGAAGAACTCACCAGTAATGCTTAAAGTAAAAGATATCTATGTTGATAAAAATGGCATGTTAAACATTGTTATAACTGAGTGGAACAGAAAACTATAGTGAACTTTTACTGCATTTCAGGGTTTGCAGCTAAAGATGCAAACAATTGCTTAGACACTATAGCCTATTACATGAAAGGTGAAGTCATAATGGCTGGTGATTTTAATTGTATTTTATCAGACAAAGATTCAACTGCAGATAGAAAGCTGAGAATCACATCTTCAGCTAAACACTTAACAAATTTTGTAAATCTAATGAATTTAAAATATATATATGAGCTAAGGGAAAACAAACTGACTTCAATTTGCTCATTATTCATATAGATATGGAACACAAACAAATATTGATACTTTTTTGTCTCAAACTATCTATTATCACATATCAGAGAAGGTTCAATAGCTTTATATTCATTATCAGACCATGATGCTATAATTTTTGATATTATTTTAAAAACGAACAATTTAATAAATCACAGGAGATTATCAGTGTACACTATTAAAGTAAAAGGATTCAAGGATTGGTATGTTAACGAGATCAAAATTTTCTTGAAATAAACATGAATGGTGGAAGTATCTGACATTGTCCTGTGGAATTCACTAAAGGCTTACTTAAATGGAATAGTTACAAGCTAGTATTTTAGTAAAACAAGAGAATGGGATAAAGAATTGATTACACTACAGGCCAGAATAGACACACTAAAGTTAAATAGAAAACCAAATGACATTATCAGTCAGTCTGAACTTTGAAAACTTAAATACAAAATACGTTGAAATTCTAAATCATAAAGTTTCAATAAACTTGGAAATACTTAAACTTCAGGCATATTCAGTAAACCCTTTAAGCTTGCATTAACTTGCTCTTAGATCAAAGAAAATGAATGAACTAAAGCCTATCTAAGAAATGATAACACATATAAACAATAAAAAGCAGAGCAGATATTAAATGTATTCTTGAGGACTTTAAAATATTTTATGAACATATAAATAATAATACAAATAAGCTCGATAAAGATGATACAGTTGAAACTTTTCTAAGGGAAAATATAAATAATAAAATAAGTGAAAAAATAAAAAAAATCATACATCATTCACTTTAACAGAAGTAAAAGATTAAATACAAAAGCTAAAAAATAATAAGACACTGGGCTTAGATGGTCTTATACCAGAACTATACAAAATACTATCAGATGATGCAGTTAACCTATTCGATAAACTTGATAGAGAAATAAAAACAACTGCTGAAGTCCCTCATCATGTAAATATTCCCTTATATCACCTATTTTTTAAAAAAGATCAGGATCATACAAAGTGCTTATCATACAGACCCATTTCACTTTTAAATGTGGACAATAAGATGCTCATGTCCATTTTAGCTAACATAATTTATCTACTTATACCTAAACTAATTAACAATGATCAAGCTGGGTTTGTTTGAAATAGACAAGTACAGGATAATATAATATGAATACATACATTAATAGACTATGCAAATAAAATGAAAAAGAACTTTCTATCATTAGTCGCAATTTAGGTAAGGCTTTTGACTCAGTTAATTGGTTGCTCCTATTTTAAACACTTAAAGTGTATAATTTCTCACCTGAGCTAATTGCATTAATTTATAATTTATGTAATAGCTCTTGTGCTTAACTCAAAATGGGTTATTTTTTCTAATTTCTCTAAATTACAAAAAGGCAGAAAACAAGGCTGTCCATTATCACCTTTACTTTTTGCATTAGCTATAGAACCCTTTGCTAATATTATGAGATCCAATAACATTAGTGGTATCAAAATAAAAGAAGATTTTGAACTAAAGATTCAACTCTTTGCTGATGATATTTTACTAACAATAGGAAATATAGAGAATTCATTAAAACATACAATTAGTTCTATGAGTTAGTTTAAAGAAATTTCAAACTTAAGATTTAATCATAATAAAATAAGTGCATTATTAATTAATAAAAAAAAATCATACAAAAACATTTTAACTTCAATTGGAATAGCAATCAAATGAAATAACTTGACATAACCATTATGTCTAATAGTGGGGTTGGGAGGGTGGCCTAATGGTTAAAGTGTTTGCCTTACAAACACAAGGTGTAGGGTTTGAGTCTCACAAGAGATAATTGGCTAGGCTTAAAATGGCTTTCAAGGGCAGTTAACTTAGTACTAATCTATGAACCTATGAACCTATAAAGAAATTATATAAACAAACCTTTAACAGGTTTTTGATAAAAATGTAAGTGTAGTCACAAATTGGAACAAATACTTCTATACTATGGAAGAATGATTGATCCTTATTAAGTTGGTAATTCTCCCTAAAATATTGTATGTCTTAAAATCTTTAGTATTATCTCCACCAAAAAATGATGAAGAAGATTAATAATATTCTACTTAATTTTTTTGGCATCCTAATAAACCAAGAGTTTCCTTTGAGTGGCACAGAAAAAGTTGGGCTAATGGTAGGATATAATTCCTTGAAATTCAATTGAATGCTACTTCAACAATTGTAAAAGTTATAGTGGCATTGATAAATTGATCTTATAATTCAAAATGGAAACAAATACATCAAGAAATATTGTTAGCAAATATTAAATATATCACAACCAGCCATAAGCAAATAGTCCCTAACAGTTTTATCTGGTTAGTAAAAGATTTTTGTGTAAATGGAAATACACCTTATTCTCAAATTCCCTATTTAAATAACACCATTTCCTCTTTCCAAAAGTTTACATATTCTAACTATTGTTATTAAAGACTTAATATTTCTATGTTTCCAATTGCATATACAAATGATTGCTTAGGAACTCATAACTTCAACAAAATGCTAGTATTAAAACAATAAAGTAACAATGTATTTGCATCAGTTCTTAAATGGTACTGATGTGTGTATGGGTCCCCTTCGAATGGTCGACATTTCACACTGTCGACATTCATATGGCCGAGACCATGTGATCGACATTTGAAATGTTGACCATGGGGAACCGGCATCTCTGTACAGTACGGAATGGAAAGATTTCCACTTCTCCATTGTAGTGCAATCTTGGAGTTGGTATATTTAAGTTCTGGGGGTGTGGGGGGCAGAGCCCTCCACGAGGGCTAGCAGTGTTAAGGTAAGTTTTTTTTTGTTTTTTATGTTCTACTTGTATGGTCGACATTTCAAATGTCGATCATATGATCTCACCGATATGAATTTCGACATTGTGAAATGTCGACCATATAAAGTAGACCCGTGTGTGTTTGTGTGTGTGTGTGTGTGTGTGTGTATATATATAAATATATATATATATATATGTATATATATATATATATATATTTATATATGTGTGTGTGTGTATATATATATATATATATATATATATATATATATATATATTGTTGAAAATTGAAGACACAAATATAATCAAGATTCTGAGAATTGGTTAATTTTACAAATATGTAGAAATTTTCTAAAAACAGAGATTAATAATATATTTAACCTAGACTAGATAAGAAATTGTCCCCAAATTATTGGAATTCTTAATAAATATCAGTAATAATGCAATGAAAAATAAATCATATTTGTCATAAATTTATAAAATTCTTAAGTTAGATTTCACATATTTAGACAATTCCTATTTGAACTACTCCTCAAAAATTAATAATGAAGACGTATCTGAAGAATACAAGAGATTAATATTAAATATACAGATAAAACTACATCTTCATTATTACTGGAACATTTTAACTTGGAAATTTGTCATACCTAACAAAATTCTAGCTATGTGAAATCAAATAGAACTAAATGCTGGAGATGTAATTCTGAAATAATAGCTGATTGGATGCATATGGTATATGACTGTAAAGTAATCTCCCCTTTTTGGAAATAAATTAATATCTTCATTGAAACTCTATGGTCAGATAGATTTAATATTTCTAAATCTTTAGTTTTATTTAATGTTCTGATTCATTAGATAATTCTAAAAGCCCAAATGCCCCTTTTTTGGTCTATTCTTGCTGTAGCCAGAAAAGTAATTACTAAAAATTGGAAAAGTAAAGCCCAGCATAAGTGGACTGTTTTGCTATACTTTAGAAACACAGGATCTTTAAAACCAGCTGATGTCCATAAAAATTAAAGTATCTGCAAAATATCCCAACTAACATGCAGAAAAGTCTGCTTAATAGACTTGCTCAGAGTTACACCATAGGCAAATGGAGGTCGAAGGAAACACACTCTAGACTAGAGGAAGCAGCTCAGTGCCTTACTCACCCATGCTAATTGCAATACCATCCAGATATTTTATGTGTATCCAGAACTTATTTTTATCAAATATTTCATGCAAACATTATTCTTTGGTATGACATGTCAACATTTGCAGTGTGTTGGTATCTAACCTTTGCTTGTGGCATTATTTGTTACAGATCTGTATTAAAAGATCAAGGCCATTGTTATAGTTTTTAATATTTGATAATTTCATGCAAACCATGAACCCGTCAGATTTTTTTTCAGACACTCCAAATGATGTAGACTTATTCTACATCAAGAGGAAAATTAGTTCTGTTTTCTAACTCAGATAATTTATCTTCTATGCTAATGTTCTGTGGTTGCAAATAATCTTCCTTGACCCGATAGGATAGATATTCATATTCAGAACATAGTGCAACCTAGAAGAATTAAATTACAACTCGGACTGTTAATATTTCTAAGCATGTCTTAACTGCTTAGCTAAATGTATGCTTTAACACTTACATTTAATAATGGATATTTTTACTTTGTCATGATGTAGTGGTAGAAAATGGACCCTGCATGAATCAATGACATAATGAAATAATTAATACAAATATACAAATGAGTGAATGCATGATTTAATATTTAAAACCATGAAAATAATATATTAAAATGCTTTTACTTTAAGTGTTCTCCTATCTTGAATCTACTTTCCTGTAGGAGTGTTGGTGGAATTTGGTAATCACTGGAGTAAATTTTCCACTTGTGAACCTTCACACTGAAACATTTATAACTGTATGCCCCGACTCTCCCTGGGATTCAATAACTATCATATCAGTGCTGCGCTACGCCTACATAATGTGAGTGCATTAGCATGCTTAGCAGCAGTATATGCATGCTGATCATCATGCCTACACATTTGCAAGCACCTTATCATAGCCAGAAATATTGTTAGTGGCCATGGAAAGTTGCTTTCAAGCATGAGCACAGAATGTAAACAAAACGGCTTGGAAATAGGCAGTGCTCAGATATGAACATGTGCTGTAGCCCAGACATATTAAGGGCAAGTACAGGAAAAGAAAACAGAAGGAGGGGAGGTGAAATGGGAGAATTGTACACAAATTGTACTATACTGCATAATTAATTAATGTTGAAGGGGAAATGTTTAAAGTGTACACATATACCACAGGAAAATGTGATTAAGTGTACAAGAGGCATTTCTGGCATACATTTGCAATACTGATGTAATAATAAATGTCACTTGTGACAATACTGCAGTTATGCACATAAATAAAAACTGACATTCTAATAAAGGATCTGCTCATAATATACAGCTGCAGTGTAACAAAGGAAAGTGAAACAGTGATATGCCTGTTAATTAAATGCTGAGTTGAGATAACAGCAAGGACAGAAGATGCATTATGGGATGAATGCATAGACTGCAGTTGTTGAATATCAGATGTATATACAGGGAATTTATGTATGCAAGCTGAGACCACTGCTGTATTCCCCACCTCAGCATGTATACACAAAAACAAAAGTACCTTATAGCTCTAATGCCAGGTACATCAGAAATGAACTTGTTTTTTGCAAGGAAATGACAGTGGCACCAAGAGGAAAAAGTTTCATCACCTAAGAACATGTAATAGACAAGCAAGTGTTTTATAGTCATGTAAATGGTAATCTAATAACACGCAACATACACAAGTGACAAATGGCAAGGCATATTGGATGACATGTCATGAGTTCAGTTTTTTCCAAGGTCTATATCAGTTCTTTGACTGGCTATTCAGTGAATACCCATTCGTAGAATACCTATTTATTGAAGCTGCCGTTCAGCGAATGGCAGATTTTACTAGGGAAAAAAACAGTTGTCAAACCAAGCGACCCTAAGAAAAACATAAAATTTAAAACATGCCAAGGTGGAGGACTATGCCCCTCACACCCCACAATGTGGGGGGCTGCTCCTCCACTCCCCCAGCCAAATATACCAACTCTGAGATCCCAATAGGGTGTGGGAAAGGGAAAATTCCAGATAGTGGTCAACCGCTGGTTTGCCCTACTGAAAATCTGCCATTCTCTTGAAGAGCGGCTTTGATAAATAGGTGTTTGATGAGCGGGTATTTGCTGAGGAGCCATTCGATGAACTGATATAGACCCATTTTTCCACTTGTGATTTGGAAACATCTTCAATATTGTTGTACTGGACATTTTCACATAGAATTACAGGAAAGAGTAACATAGCAGGAATTTAACAACAACAGCACAAATAGAAAGTGTTGTAATAGAGGACCAGCTACAGTTTCTGATGGTCTGTCAGCATGCCATATAGTAAGAAGCATTTATGGAATCCCTCATTTGCCATTAAGCTGTATAGCATGGCAAAAACAAATGCAGTAATAAAGACACGTCTGTGTGAAGGCATGCAATACAGGGAATAATTATCTTGTAAACAGGTAATGCGCGGAAGCAATGAATGACATGAGAAGCATTTACATCATGTCATTTTTGAATACATACCAGGACAGATATCAGAGAGATGCATAGCAATAATGATCACCACAGAAATATCCATATTGGCCATGTGATAAAGAACATCCTTGATGGGCTTACAGCAATTTCCCATCATATAAAGTACATGGATGCCCTACATTGTAGGACAAAGCCTGAAAAAGTTGGCCCTCTGAGTGTGCCATAACTAGTGTTTGTGTGCAAGCCACTGTCTGACAGTCAGATGTTATCAGATTCAAACCCCTTCCTATTATGCAAGGATCTCTCTAAACCTCTGTACTGGAAGTTGTCACAAATAACTGAATTGGATGTGTGCATTAAGGCAGGAGTTATGAGTATAATATGAACAATCAGAATTATTCAGAATGGTGGAATGGAGCTAAACATGTTAATGTCCACACATGTGAGCATTACAATATCAATGCTTCTTTGACAAAGAAGCTGTTTCTATCATGTAGGACAAACATTGTCCCAGAATACTGACAACCAGTTAATTCTTCAACAAACTGATATGGTATGTGAGAGATGTATTTACACAATGGCACTGGAGGCAAAGCTCTCACATAGAAAGTACTGCTAATCTCAATAAGTTTGTCAGTAGTACACAGGCTGTGCCCATCACATATAATTCAAAGCAGACATATGCTGAGGCACTTTTATGTAACCTTCCTAAACAACAAAGATCTCCTAGATGATGTGCAATTAACAAATACCCTCAGCATCCCCAAATGTCCTCTTTCAAAACAACAGCCACATCAACACACAGAGCTACATCTCATGGAGCCTCTACCTCTAAGACAATAAGGCAAGCCACCACACAATCCAATATTCTAGTCATTGGAAACTCCATTGTGAGACACACTGATGTCTCTCTAACATGCTGAGTAAGGAGAAAGTCACAGTCAGTTGCTTATCAGGAGTTAGGATCCACCACATTATGCACACACTCAGGTCATTGGACCACACGGACTATGACCTGAGATGTACCTCCCTAAACTATAAGAAGAGAGACATCATGGAGGTCTTAGAATATGTGTATCAGGCTGGTATGAACCTAGCATTGAGCAGCCTTTTACCTTTTCCAAGGATGATGGCACAATATGAACAAAAGATGACTAACTTTATTAATTGGCTTACTTTCCAGTGTCATTCTAAGGAAGTGCAATATTTGTCAGCATGGAGGGAGGTGATAAACAGACCACACTGCTTTGCCAGGGATGGTCTGCACTTCTCCTCTTTAGGCTTTTGAATATTAGCTAAAACATTGTCTTCCTCCATAGTGCCTTTTTTAGGCAATGCCAAACTGAAAGTACTTACAACACATCAAATCAAAATCAAGTAAGTCTAAAGGTATTACTGCTCAGTGTTAGGAGCCTGTTCAAAAATCTCCACTCCCTAGAAGCTCGCTTCACCCTAGAGACTGCTGACATGTGTTCAGTCACTGAGACTTTGTTTAAAGCTGCGGAGATCACACTAACAGTTCAAGTTTATAATGCCTTCCACACATTTAGAACAGCTACTTCACAGGCAGGGACTAAAGTTGGAGGTGTCTCTATTTACATCAAAAATAAATATAGTTCAAGGCTTATCAAACAGGGCATTGCACCTGAGCTGCTCCAACTTCCTTGCATGCTACAGGCTCCCCTCTAGGACCCAGGACACTCATACCATGTATTTAAACTTATTAAAAACACTAACCATCCAACCCAATACCATATTCATGGGTGACTTTAATTACCTCACTATTAACTGGGAATCCTATATGACACCAAATGTACAGGCACAGAGATTCCTGGAATTTGTAAACACAAACTCCCTGGACCAGAGAGTCAATACACTGACCAGGAGTGCAACTATATTGGATCTGGTCCTAACTTATATGGGAGAGTTCTGCACACCCCCTACTTTAATGTCTTCCCTAGTAAGGTCAGACCACAAACTAGTGTCTGTTGAAGTAAAAATAAAACCTAGACCCCCATCTAAACCTGGAATATTCAGGAACTACTCAAAGGCTAACCTCCCGCTATTAAGTGATAATATGACAAAATATTAAGCCCCCATAAACCCTGGGAAAACTGCTGCCTATGCAGAACTGTTCACAGAAACCCTGCTGCACCCAACAGGAAGATGTACAGCACTAACTCAAAAAACAAGCCACCCTGGTGGAATCACAAAATCAATAGGCTGTATAACAGAAGGAAGCAAATCATGGCAAAAATTAGGAGGTGCAGCACCCAGTAGGATAAAAGCATTCTCATCAAACTAAACAAACAACTGAG
The DNA here is from genome assembly GCF_019279795.1 of Protopterus annectens. Lineage (NCBI taxonomy): Eukaryota > Metazoa > Chordata > Ceratodontiformes > Protopteridae > Protopterus > Protopterus annectens. Next base: position 598,215,735 of record NC_056734.1, on the reverse strand, counting down.
AGGACAACTAAAGTCTACCAAAGCCAAATGTGAGGTAAATTTGGTCTCCCAGGCCAAGGACAACCACAGAGCATTCTTTAGCTATGTCTGCAACCTCAAATGCAATACACAATTGTGTGCAGAGCTCATTGTAAATGGAGCCACCTATGATGAGACAGAAGATATAGCGAACCTCCTGGCTGATAAATTCATCTCCAACTTTACCCCTCTATCCCCATCAACCTTCCCTTAGGAAATACCATCAGATATAACTCTATCTACTATCACTAGGGAACAGGTCCTTAATCCTCTTTCTATGACCAAGAGCACAGCATCAATGGGCCCAGCCAATATCTTGGGAAGCCTTTTAAATAGCATGAAACATGACCTATCAGGGCGTCTGGAATTACCATTTAACTGTAGCCTCCAAACAGGCTTCATGCCGCATGAATAGAGAACAGCAACACTCACCCCTCTGCACAAAGGTGGGCCACTTACAAATCCATAAGTCTTACCAGTTTTATATGTAAAGCCATGGAAAGAACTATCATGGAAATGATCAATAGAGATATAATAAACCTCCAGACACTGAACCCAACCCAGTTTGATTTTGTCAAGGGCAGATCATGCCTACTGAACCTGGTGGACCTCTTTGAGAAGGTAGCCAAAGCAATGGATGAGGGAAAATGGTTCACACTGTCTACCTTGACCTGACCAATGACACAATACCCCATGTGAAGAAAATGAAAACACTGTCATCTGTGTTAGCATGTCTTACAGGAGATTTGTGTATATTCTCAGATTAACTTGTATTGTATGCCAACATGTCTAATTGTGAAAATTTAAATAAGTTTTTAAAATGCTGAGTATTTCCCTGTTTATACAAACTGTTTAAAGAATCTGTCAGTGTTCTGATACATTTTAATTGCACATGTTTGTGAGGGAGATTTTAAAGTACAAACTATCTGTGGAAAATCAGCTGATCAGTAGGTGATGTCATTAGAATGTTTCTGGTTGATAGGAGATTATTTGAACAGATGATTGACAGGAAAATAACTTTTTCAAACAGCTGATTGTTATTTTTAAAATAAGACAGTCGAGACTGTTAACCTGGACTATAAAAGAGACTGCTGAAGTCAGTTGAAGGGCAGTTAGTTAAGAGTTGCCGTCAGTTACAGTGCTGTGCAGTGAATACCCAAAAAAGGACACACCAAAAACTGTAAGCCTACCTTTGCCTTGTTGTTATGTTTTAGATTAGATCAGGGGCAGTATTCTCTAGTTAGATTAGGAAATTTTAGTTATTTAGATAAGGATTTTCTAAAATGATGGACTTCTATCCTACAGTTTAATTTTATATTTCTGGTGATTAAATTCTGGTGTTTATTGAAAGTTATTGATTTACAGTTTTTTTAATAATCATTTTACTTATTATTAAATGTTTTTCATTACTTTACATTGTGGCTGGACAATCAGTGTATTCTTTAGAGATTAGAGAGTGTTTACACCTGTTTGATACTCCCCAAGTCATCTCAAATCTCAAATGTTTGGCTGCTTCTGGTCATAACTATCATTTATTTTGATATCTAATTTTGAAAGGCGTGTAGACCTGTCTGACTCTGGTGATAGCATGTACCATTTGTATTGGGGAGGGGACCCAGCTGGAAATCTGTGTTAGGCTTCCCATAAGTCTTTGAGTATGTGGGATTTAAATTTATTTTGAGTGTGAGTGAGTCAGAGGTCTTAAACTGGAACACATTGCTCTGAAGTTTATAAGGGATCGTATTTTGGGTCGACAGAGGAATATAGTCCAGGCTCAGGCATTAGAGTATGTTCCTGTTTTGCTCTTAAGCTAAATTGTGGAATTTAACTCGTGTGTGCTCTATGCTTGGGTGTTTTACCATGACGCTCCCATACTGGAGTCAATGGTGAGGATCCTTAATTACTGACCCATGTTTTAACTGGGGAACGTCATTTACTTGGTGAAGTCTGGTGGGATATTAACTGGACATCACATTATTGATGGCAGTCTGGTGGGATATTAACTGGACATCGCACCCCTCTCGGACATTGTTGACAAACCCAAGAGGTTAGGTATAAACTCTTATGTCAGCCGGTGGATAACCAACTGGCTTACAGAGAGGATCCAGAAAGTTAGAATTGGGGAGTCCACCTGTACAAATTTACCAGTCACAAATGAAGTCCCTCAGGGATCAGTCCTTGGACCACTCATTTTTGGCATTTACGTCTCTGAAGTCAAGGCCGATGTCAAGTGGTCTCTGGCTGACTAAATTTGCAGGTGATTGCAAATTAGGAGCTATCATTCAATCCCACACTGACACAAATGTTCTCCCGAGGGATTGACACAAACAAACAACTGGTGTCAGAGCCATGGACTAAAACTAAATGCCAAGAAATGCATAATAGTATCCTTTGGGAAGTCATCCACTCCTGGTAGTTATCATATTGACAACATACCCCTTAGAGTTGACCCAGTAGTCAAGGACTTAGGGACACACATAGATAGAAATTTACCCTTTGACCATCATGTGTCTACAGTAGTGAGGAAATAATTCTATCTTGTACAACTTATAAACAAAGGTATGGAATCTAAATCAAAGGAAGTCATTGTTCCACTGCATTTTGCATTTATCATACCTATCATTGAGTATAATACCACCTTTGGTATGTAGCTAACCAGGCATATCCAACAACTGGAAATCCACAGAGGTTCCTCAATAAAAGAATACAGAGCATAAGTAAAATGCCCTACGCAAACTGCCTGAAGGCCCCATCCCTGTATTCTGTCTCCTGCAGGCTTTTTGTGGGAGATCTATACCTGGCATACAGGGATGTCGCGGTGGTACAGTGATAGCATTGTTGCCTCACAGCAAGAGGTTCTCCTGTTAGATTCCTGGCTGGAGTGCCTTCTGTGTGGAGTCTGCATGTCCTCCCCACGGTCGAGTGGCCTCCGAAAGACATGCGTGAATGGGCGTGCCTTTGCTGAAGGTTGTGCATGGGGCTGGCAACTCGGCACCATAAAAATCGACTGCCAATCATTAGCGGATCAGAGTTCTGCTGTGGTGACCCCTAAATGGGAAAAGCCAAAAAGACAAACAACAACTATACCTGGCATACAGGGCATTGTCAGACCCCACTCTGATGGACCTCCTGCATATCCACAAAACAAACAGCACCAGAATTACCCATTCTAAAGACCTAAACCTTGCCTATGATATAAATAGGACCTGCTGGAGAGACAGGTATGTATCACAGAGACTATCCTGTCTATGGAACAGGCTCTCTATCTATGTGAAGCAGAATTCCTCCCTAACCCAATTCAAGTTCAACTTGGACAATTGGAAGGGGAACAGGAAATTCATCCCTGGTTTGGCACCTATGTCTCTAATGGACACAGACAACCTGTAAATGGTTCATCTCCGAAACCCGTGCTTATAATTATCAAGGGTATCAGAACTTGTCAGAGATTTGGGATGCATGACTAGGCTTAAAAAAGGCCCTTGTGGTCATTAGCCCAGTAAATGCCTATGAACCTATGAACCTAATTGAACCACAGTCTATATGTGTAAGTATACTATACAAGCCAGTATTCAATGCAGGT
>NC_056734.1:598172137-598207137 GCF_019279795.1 Protopterus annectens | reverse complement strand
TGCTCTTAAAAAAATATATACAAGAAAATGCTACTCATGGATTTGAGTTCATGGTGTTACAAAGAATTGTTTTAATGGTAGGAAGGGAGATTTGGACAATAAGACTGAAACAACTGAAACCAAATGGATAATTGATTTACAAGCTGATAAACCTCCAGGTTTAAATAGAAATGTTCCACTTAAACCTATTTTAAAAGGGCAGAGATTGAAACTGTACTAATGATTGGCTATGTTCATACCTCTCAAGTGTACCTCATTACGAGGAACGTACCTCATTTGGGGTCTTAAAAAGTTCATGTTCCTCGAAGTTCCTCAAAGTTCCACATTGAAAGAGTCTGTCACATATTCTGTGTTAGGAATTTCTTTAAGTGAAATCCATGGTAAATAGAAATTAATCATATTAATTCATTAAATGATCTTCTTTATAAGTAAAACCAACATATTTTCACCATCCTATGACCTTCCTAGTTGAAGTTGTTAGTAAGCCATTAGTATTTGTTCCACATTTTGCCCATTTGTTCCACATTATGAAGGTGAGTGTTCCTCATTTTGGAGATGGAAGGTTGAGAGCTATGGCTATGTTTCCTTTAAATAGTGCTGTTTTATTCTGTTTTAGTAGATCTGATGAAGGTGTGTACCGAAAGCGATTATGTATTACTTATAAAAAGATTTTTTATCCTTTTGCATGGTGACAGCACTGTGTTTTCTGCTTGCTTATATAAAGGTAATTATGTAGCTAATGCCCTTGTATAATACTGGGGAGACTGTTTTGATCCAGAGAGTTTGAACCTTTGGAGAATTATCTGTTTACCTGTTTTCTACACAGCTGGATCACCAAGGCACATTGCTATTTCTTACATAATGCTTTTAGTTTTACATTAAAAGGTGAATTGCACTAACAGTTGAAAAGCAGATTTTTTTTATCTGAAATAGTTTTTCCTTTATCCCTTTCTTTTAGCATAGCCATGTCTGCATTACAAAAAGAAAGCTACAGACTTCTATGTGACCTTTTTTTTTTAGTTTGAATTTTATTTGATGTTTGCACAGTTATTGCAGATGAGTGCATTCTAACTTCATAGGAAGGCATGACATTTTTACCTGCATTAGCAGAAAAAAGAAAAATGTGTTTTGTTTTTGGATTTCTACCTGACTTACCTCCACAGCACTGGAGATGGCAGTTCTGATAGTGTTGTCTTTTGTTTCTACTCCTAATTTGTAATTGCTATTGTTCATGCTGCAATGTATTACACAGTTAAACTTGTGTTCTCTCCATTACAGAATGGTTATAGATCAGTGTTGATATCTGATTTTGAAAATCTGTTTTTTGGGGGGGAGAAAGGTACTAACTTGTGTGCAATCTTATGGAACAATTAACTTTTAAATTATTTGTGTGCAAGCCGGATGCATGCAGTCACACATAACTGAGCTCACACAGTCATTCTATCTGTATATTATACAGTGAATATAAAGAGTTTACACACCCCTGTTAAAATGCCACATTTTTGTGATATAAAAATGAGACCACAATAAATCATTTCAAAACTTTTCCCACCTTTAATGTGACATATAACCTCTACAATTCAATTGAAAAACAAACAAATCTGTTAGGGGAAAAAAAATATAAAAAACAAAAAAAGGTACAATATGCTGGTTGCATAAGTGTGCACACCCTTAAACTAGATAAACTCACTAAACTAGGTATAAATCTCTATGTCACGAGATGGGTTGCCAACTGGTTCACTGATAGAATCCACACTGTGAAAGTAGCAGACTCCAAATCTGACTTCAGACCAGTGAAAAGTGGAGTATCACAGGGTTCAGTCCTGGGTCCTCTCCTGTTTGGTATCTACTTCTCTGAAGTACAAGCTAACACAGAAGGTTTTAGACTAATGAAGTTCACAGATGACTGCAAACTAGGAGCCATAATCAAAACTCCAAATGATGTGGACATTCTACAAAAGGGCCTCACTGAGACAGATACCTGGTGTCAAAGCCATGGCCTCAAGCTCAGTGCCAAAAAGTGCATTGTCATCCCTTTTGGTAAAAACTCTGTACCCATGAACTTCCACATAGGCGGTAGTCTACTTAACAACAAAAGTGTGATAAGATACCTTGGGACAGTAGTCTCTCCTTTGATAATCACATCACAACAGTAGTCAGGAAATACTTCTATGTGGCACACCTCATTACAAAAAGTTTCTCATCCAGGAAAAAAGAGGTCATTGTTCCCCTCTACTCGTCACTTATTAGACCCATTATAGACTACAGTGCTCCTTTTGGTATGTACCTCACAAGACATATGCAACAACTGGAAAGGCCGCAAAAATACCTCACAAAGAGGATTACCAGCTTCAAACAGATGCTCTACGCAGACCGTCTCAAAAAACTCCAGCTTTACTTCGTCACATATTGCCATAGCTCTCAACCTTCCATCTCCAAAATGAGGAACACTCACCTTCATAATGTGGAACAAATGGGCAAAATGTGGAACAAATACTAATGGCTTACTAACAACTTCAACTAGGAAGGTCATAGGATGGTGAAAATATGTTGGTTTTACTTATAAAGAAGATCATTTAATGAATTAATATGATTAATTTCTATTTACCATGGATTTCACTTAAAGAAATTCCTAACACAGAATATGTGACAGACTCTTTCAATGTGGAACTTTGAGGAACTTCGAGGAACATGAACTTTTTAAGACCCCAAATGAGGTACGTTCCTCGTAATGAGGTACACTTGAGAGGTATGCATATTGCCTACTCAGAGGCGATCTCTGCCTAACATACAAATCTATGTCAAAGCCAGAGCTGTTGGACATGCTCCACATAAAGAAATCCCTCCGAGCTACATGCTTTAAGGACCTAAACTTTGTCATAACAATAAACAGAACATGCTGGAGGGATATATTCCTGTCCCAGAGACTTCCCATACTTGGAATAAACTACCTATCTATATCAAACAAAGCTCCTCATTAGCACTCTTCAAGAAAAATCTTGATGATTGAATGGGAGATAGGAAATTCACCCTGGGGATCACTTCTGTCGCTCTGCTCGACAGGGGCATAAGAAAATAATTTTCTTGGGGGGGGGAGCCAGGGTACCTTTTTGGCTAGGCTTATATAGACCGTAGGGCCAATAGCCTAGTACCTACCTATGAACCTATGAACTTTGTTGCGTGTGTACATCTTTAAACTAATACTTTGTTGAATCATCTTTTGATTTAATTACAGCATTCAGTCTTCTTGGGTAAACACCTCCCATAAATTAAAGAGACTCTGATTAACCCCAAATAATATCTCTTGTGGATCTCAAATGTGCCAGTAGCTAGTATCATAATGCTAAACATACCTTTGTTTCCACTGAGATGGGTTCTCCATTATTTCCCTGTGGCCGGAGGTGAGGCTGGCAGAGGATGCATATTTCCTCCAGTGTTTCTCTATCCACCCTGTATCTCTCAACAATTTCTGTATTGTGCAGTCCTTGATAAGTCAGACAGGATATAAACACCCTTCTTCTTCTTCCCCCCTGAGGTTTGGCAGTTGCAACAGCAGTACCCTGATTTAAAGCCTGTTACCCATACAACATAATAATAGCAACAGCAACCCCTAACATGTTTTTTTTTCTAAGTTTAATTGGTAATCAAGCCATGTGCCTGCATCTTGGTGGCATTTCACAACTAACAGAGGATGAAAATTTGCTATATCAGTTTCAGAAAAGAGGCAGTACAATGCTAGATCATCTGCAGGATCCAACCATGTATTTTCTTTTAAGTCAAAATGTTTTTTGAGGTACATGAAGTAGTGTACTCTTATCATGGTCTGCCACTGATGATGAATTGTGGATGGTTATGTTTTTTATCTCCCTTCCTAACTACCATCCAACCTTTCCTCCCACCCTGACTGACACATTAATTCCTCTTACAGGAGTCCAAGCCAGGTCTTTTCATTTGTCAACCAAACCAAGTCCCTCCTTAGCCCATTTGTTCCTGAAAAAGGCAAGATTTGGGTGTTAGCAAACAGCCTGTCCTCTGTTCATGCAGGCGTCTTCTCCTATTAACCTTGTCCTTCTCGGTAGTGGTTGGCGGCTTCATGTTAGGAGGTTCCAGGCATGCATGTGCATACCTCCTGTCATGTGTGCATTATGTAGCCAGAGTAATGTTAAAGTCGCTCCTTCAGTCCCTCACAACTGCTGTTGGGGTCCCTAATGGAAGCACTGAATATGGTAAAACAGAGAAAATAATCTGAGGTGTGACCTTTAGAAAAGAGAAGTTGCAAATTTTGCAGAAAGAAATGGGATTTTTTTGAAACAATATATGAAGAATAATTCTCTGGATGAGGAGTCAAATTTAATGGAAGACAGGAATTGAGGAAATTAAGCAATGTTGGAGTGAATGAAAATGATTAAAGAAGAAGAAGACGTGCATACTGTGCAATGGTAATAATGGAAGCTGTTTGTATATCAATGTATGTGAACTTGTTGCAGCTTAAAAATGCTACAGTTTAAAAAAGATGTTATAAAAACAACAACAACAAAACTGATGTAAGGATCAGTAGTGCAGCAATTCATACAAATGCCATCACTCTAGAATGGGTATGATAACCAGCTGTACACTGCCATCATCCTCACAAAAATCCTTCCAGCACCTGAACCTCTAATTAAATGTGGTCATCTGAGTTGTAGTGTTTTATCCCTTTACAATTAGGACTAGATTGGTAGTTCATTTTTGAGGTACAATATGACAGAGTAGTTTACCTTACTGAGGTTGGTGACAGTCCCAGGAATTTAACAAAAATCTATGAATGTATCCAGTGCCGCATTAGAGCCACTTTTGGTGTGTGAGAATGGTGCAGTTATCACCAAACAGAATGTCAGTGGTATATGGCTTAGAATTCCCATTCTTCAGATTCAGACATTCAAGACATTTATATTCATAATAGGAAAATCATTTTTGCATTCTGTATTTGTTTTGGTGAGAAGGTAGTGCTTGGTGGTAGAACATAAACCAAACTCTTGTAGCTGCTAAAAGTCCTCATATATTTTGGACATTATACCAGCTTACTATTTGCAAAGATGTAAATATGGACCACAGCTTGCTCAGCTCAAACCTGATTCTCAACATCTTATCGTTATGCTGAGCTATGTTAGCATTCCAGAGCACTGGTCAGACCTGTTGATGCTGGACCCTGACACAGGTTTTAAGCCTGACTATGCCCCAGATGACCTAGGTTTGATTAGTGGCCTTGCATTTGGAGGAACAGTCTAGGGATGTGTGTAAGTGAGCTTCTGAAGTTAAATGACCCATCTCAGATGGAGACTATTAACAGAATCTGCCAGAAGTACAACAGCTGGTGGAAGCACCATGACTGCAGATCTTGCAATAGGGATATGGAGGGAGGCAAGCCTGCCAAAGAGTGTATAAGCTCTGGCTGGGGACAGTATTCAATGAATGGTCATCCTCATCAAGGTCTAGCATAGCAGCCACTGCAATACCCCTTCTGGTCAGCAGGGCAAGTGTTAAAACATCTCTAAACTACTGTTGGACATCAACCACAGTCTCTAGCTATTGTCTCATTCTTTCTCTCCCCTAGGATGTCCTAGTATGTGGGGACTAGGGGAATGAATGAGCCAATATAGAATAGAGGTTTGATGGTTTTGGAGAACTGGATCCAAAAGCATGGTATGTTGCTCACTTATATAATCAATAGGAAGGGTCTATATTATATGAACAAAAGTTCATATAAGCGAACACTCAATGAGCGAAAATCCCAGACATCGAAAACAATATTGTGGGGTGCTGCACCCCCCACACCCCCTGCTAAATATATATTCCAACTCCGAGATCATACTACAGTGAGGAAAGGGCAAAAACTCCAGTCTTCACTGTACTGCGATCTCACAACACGCACCTCAATGTCTGGGAGTTTCGCTTATTAGAGTGTTTGCTTATATGAACTTCCGTTCATATAATATAGACACAATAGGAACACCTATGGCATTTAATCATTTTATAGTATATATATTTTTTTTTGATCAGGTAATCTCATGGAGACCAGAATCCTTATACAGCTGAGACTCATGATAAAATCACCAGTACTTGTCTTTGTAGATTATAATGCTTGAAAAGTACAACAATGCAAATAGAAACTATAGCTAAAATTCACTACTTACACACAGGCACAGCTGAGTAGCCAGTTCAGTTGCTTTTGGCATTCCCTACTAGGAGATATTTTTCAGGGTAACTGATACTTAGTCATAGTTATCAGAAAGATGATTAGGGATATCTCAGGAATAAAATAATTTCTGGTTGATAAGCAGTCATTAAGCCCATAAGAAACCTTGATCAGAATTTTTACTGACTTCATATGGTAACTAAAGCACATAAGGAGGTGTGTTGTTGACAGTAGTACTATTAATAAATACATTTATAGAAAGAAAGAGAGAGAGAGAGAGAGAGAGAGACTGGATTGTGTCAACAATTGTTTATTACGGTAACATACAATTAGACTGTAAGAAATCAAAAGTCTTTGCCGCAAATATCAACAAATGGCATTTAATTCTTTCACGATTCACTGCTTTGTGATTTTAAACAACAAAATAAAGAATTTTACTACATCAAAGGGCAATTGCAAATGCAAGCTAAAAGGTTTGCTTCCTTTTTCCAGCCAGTTTTGGCACTGTAATTCACATTGGCCAACAATCACTTTAATGCCAAGGATTCATTATTCCCAGCAGTTATCCTTTTAGTTCAAGTTTATACAACAATTCTCTCTCCCTTTCTACAGCAGTGCAAACAGATGTAAATTCACAATAATACCAAAACTATTTGCTCTCTCTCTCTTGTCGTCTCTCTCTTTGTCTCTGCTACCAATGCTTCAGCACCAGCAGAGACTGCCTTAGGTCAAAGTGGTGCCCTAGGCAAAAGGGCTCCACAGCGCCACCCCCTCACACCACCTGGTGCCCTCATGTTGGTTTATTTACACATTCAGTTTACTATAAAAGCGTCCCTGCTAGAGTGGTTCCCTAGGCATCTGCCTAGTTGGCCTATACCTAAGGCCTGCTATGAGCACCAGAACACTTTTCCCTTCTTCCTTTTTGAGTCTCACATTACTTACCAGCCGTAGCTTAACAAATGGCCAAGAGCTCAATTACTTTGTGTTAGGTTTCGTTCTGACAGTAGGCAAAATTCAAAAGAGCAACAGAAATAACAGGAGTTTCTCTTATAAGGTTCTCTTGTTAATGAACGGGTATGGGAAAAAGTAAAATATCTTTGAACCTTCTATTTCATAGTGTGTTAATAATTGTAGTTTTGTGCATGAGTCAGCTTCTAGATGAAATCTAGTGTGCATACAGTATAACAAGTTCAAGCAGAATGTCTTTAGGTGCAAAACTCTAGATGCAAAACTCACATCTACACACACACACACACACACACACACATACACACACACACACACACACACACACACACACACACACACACACAAACCCACGTGCACCCACATGCACCCATACATGCACACACACACACACACACACACACACACACACACACACACACACACACACACACACACACACACACACACACACACACACACACACACACCTACGCAGACCCACGCAGACCCACACACATGCACACACACGCACCCACACACGCACACACGCACACACACACACACACACACACACACACACACACACACACATACATCATTGTCTACAAATACCCCTGCAGCCATGTATGTACATTGCTATGCATATCCAAACACTTACACATACCCAACACCACTACATTTTCACTGAATTTCACACAGTTTCTCCCACTGAGTGCACTGTGTGTCCACAGTATTTTCACCAAGTTAATTAACATGGGCAGCCATGCTAAATTACACAGCTGAGCAATTCTCTGAATTGCAGCATACATCCCTTACTGCAGGCATTTTCAAGGGATATCACATGGAAAATTAGCATTATTCATTCCTCTGGAATACCTCATTATCCTACAGTGTGGCTGTCAGAACAGATTACCACAATGTTTCTTCCAACCATGGAAAGTTTCTGTGGTGGACCTGTCTCTGAATTAGAAAAGATCACTATGAGGAGTCGATCTCTTATGACAGGATTTATTCCAATGCCTTCAAACTATACTACATGTACAACTAGTTATGCTGCAGAACAGCAAAGGTAGGGAGGAGAGATGTCTTCCTGACAGAATGCAGGTTAATCTAGAGCTGAGAAGAAGAAATAGTAATAAATGTGCTGGGAAGAAAAAATGAGGGTAGTTGAGGGAATGGAGTCATAAGGAGGACTGTGGAACCAAGGAGTAAGGAAAAGAAAGATAATAAGGGTAATAGCATGAAAGGGAATAGCGAGAGACAATGGAAAGACTATAACTAGAAGAATGCAAACAATTCTGCAGGGCAAACTACTCTAATACTGGAATAAAGCTATGATGCCCAGCCGGGTGGTCATTACTGGGGAACTAATGGATCGTCCAGCACGATAGGAGGAGTACCTCCTTACCTCTGGAAGTGCCATTATTTCCCTATAATACCCACCCTGGAGGACATTATTGTGCTTAGATAATGGCTATATGTTAACTTTGCTTGCATTTGTTTTGCTATTAGTTATATACATATATCTATATTTATAGCTATATCTATACCTGTACCTGTACCTATATCTATCTGTCTATCTCTCTCTACATATATATATATATATATATATATTTTTTTTTTTTTATATATAACATAGTTCTTCTGCATAATGTTTCAAAACTGCTGTATTATATGCAATTGCTGTATGATGACATATTTTACATTCAAAATATACATGTATAAATGATGTAAGTATTTTAATATTTATATAGACACAGAAGCATACACACACACACACACACAGAGTCAGAGGCACAGAAAGATGAACACACACACACACACACACACACACACACACACACACAAACAAAACACACACACACTTTCTTAATTATCTACACTTCAGATGTCTCATTGAATTAATGACATAATAGATACACTGCAAAGCAGTGCATCTCCCTGACACCAGATGACTCTCAGTTGTACCTGAGTTTGTAGAATGTCCCTGATTTTGTCTCATATTTTTCTCTGGCCTTTGAAACACATTTGATTTTTATAGGTTCATAGCTATAAACTAAGCTAATGACCACTGAGGCAGAACAGTGGTAAATTTATGATTTTAGTGAATGGGAATTCTCTGAGAGACATACCTGTCCATCAACATGTCTTATTTGAATTGTAAGCAAAGTTTAAATCCATGGACCTAGTAGTTCTGATGCTGTTAGTTTTGCAGATATGCAAAAGGTCCATCAGGGCAGGATCCAAGGATGCCTTGCTTGCAAGGCATAAATCACCTCTCAGCAGTCTGTATGAAACAGAGTATAAGGATAGTGTTTTCAGTCGATCTGCATAGGGCATCATGTTTACACCTTGTATTCTTTTTGTGAGAAACCTCTATGGATGTATCAGTTGTTGGATGGGCCTGGTCAGATGCATATTGAAGGAAACATTATACTCAGTGATGGGTCTGATGAGGGCTGAATATAGGTTCATAGGTTCATAGGTTGGTACTAGGCTATCGGCCCTAGAGCCTATAGAAGCCTAGCCATAACAATTCCCTGGCTATTTCTTCCCAAAGTATTTACTTCCCTGGACCTCTGTCTAGCAGGGCGACTGACATGATCCCTGGGGTGAATTTCCTATCTCCCATCCAGTCATCAATGTTCCTTTTGAAGAGGGCCAAAGAGGTGCTCTGCTTGACATGTATGCGCAGTCTATTCCAGAGTCTGGGGAGTCTCTGGATCATGAACCTATCCCTCCAGCATGTTTTGTTCATTGTGATGACGAGGTTTAGATCCCTGGAGTGTGTGCCTCTGAGGGATTGGGATTTCTTTAAGTGTAACATGTCCAACAGCTCTGGGTTTGACATGGCCTTGTATGTTAAGCAGAGATCGCCTCTGAGTAGACTATATGCGACAGAGTATAGGTATAGTTTTTTTAGACGGTCGGTATAGGACATCTGCTTTAGGCCTGTGATTCTTTTAGTGAGGTATTTCTGTGGCCTTTCCAGTTGTTGCAGATGTCTTGAGAGGTACATACCAAACAAGGCATTGTTTTCTATAATGGGTCTAATGAGGGATGAGTACAGTGGAACAATGACCTCCTTTTTTTCTGGATGAAAACCCCTTAGTAATGAGGTGTACCACATAGAAGGATTTCCTGACTGTTGTGACAATGTGGTTATCAAAGGTGAGACCACTGTCCACTTGTGTCCCTAAGGTCTCTTATCAAACTTTCAGTGTTTAGTGTACTGCCACCTATGTGGTAATTCATGGGTACATGTTTTTTCCCAAAGGGGATAACTATACATTTCTTGGCATTGAGCTTGAGCCCATGGCTCTGGCATCAAGCATCTGTTTCTGAAAGGCCCTTTTGTAGAATATCCACATCATATTTATATATATTCATATAACAGTGGCATGATGCCTTCATTAGACCTAAATGCCATGCCCTTACTTTTAAGTTAAGTGATACAGAATGGGTTTTCTTACTACCTTAGACATATTCTTAGGAAAGAATGCTGGGAAAATGCACTAAGATATGATAGTATGCACCCCAGACATGTTTTTCCTCACATCATAAAAGGACAAACTCTACGAATATCTAGTCTATGTACTAAAGAAAGGGTCTTTAATGAGAAACTGCATTATTTGATTGATAAGTTTGAGCAACGTGGATATGAGTAACAATACATCAAGGATATTGTCAGTGATGGTCGAGCACTTAGGAAAACCAAAGGCAAACCTTGGTGATGAAGGACTCATGCTGCTAACTTACCATTGAGGAACATGGATGAACAATCTCATATGGGGGTGAGAGTGCTACTTAAGCATAGTAGTGACATTGAAGGAATATGTAATATAATTAGAAGAAACTGGAAGATTTAGACTACTGATGATCAGTTTAAATCAGTTGTTGGTGAACTACCTTTGTTTTCTTTTAAGAATAATGTGAATCTTAAACATTAGCTTTGCAAGAATATTTTATCCCCCATTAATGGTTCTGGTGGTTTGAATAGGATTGGCTCTTTTTGTTGTAGGCGATGTAAAACATGTAAGTACATTACTGATGTTAAGAGCTTTACACATCCTCTGACTAGGAAAGTGTACCACCCAAAATGGAAGCAGGACTGTTTGACCCTGGACTGTTTGCCCCCCAGACAGTTTGACCCCAATGCATTTCTATACAATTTTATCTATAAATTTATATGTGATTTTTTAGCGGACTGTTTGATCCTGGACTAGTCAACCCCAGAATGTTTGACCCCAAATATATTTACCCTCTGAAACTTTGACCATTGGGAACTTATTTCCTTTTCAATTTCATAGCACATATCCAATCTGTAGTACTTCCAATAAGTTGTGAACCTGCATGTCTAAATCATATAAGTTGTTAAGCCATTCTGCCAAGTCCTTCTTCATAGCAAAGAGGTACTCCTCACTTGATTTGAAAGGACAAATAATTTTGCAGGCCGCAGACTGAATGTTGCTGTGACCAGCCATCTTCCAGTATTATGGATTTATAAACAGCAAAGAGACTGTTTTCTTTTCCTGAAGTAGCTCATCCCATTAATTTATGAATGCAAAATGGATTCCTGCTAGCAGCATAGCCCCAATCAGCTCTAAACATTTACCATTCCCGGCTGCAGGCAAACTCATAGAGTACTCAGTCAGGCTTAGTTCACAAGTAGAGACACACAGGTGTTTAACAAAACTGTGGAAACAGAGCAAAGTTTCATCAATAAACATCTAAAGATTGCATGCTTTAGCGAAACGCCTTGTACATATGCCGCACATCACTCAAGCAGGATTCCATCACTGTGCCTGGGACTTCAAGAGATCCTGTGGTGCCAAATGCAAGACCCATCCTTCATCGTCAGTTACTTACATCCCTAATGTGCCCAATAATTTAAATAGAGCATTACTGTCAGTCGTAAGTAAACAGCCTTCACCAGACTAACCATGTAAGAGGTATCAGAGGAAAACTCTAATCTCAATACAATAAGCAGAAGACATAGTGATTATCCCACAACCAAAGGACTTCAGATCACTCATTCTCAGGGTCACAGACTCTCACAGCACAATGGTCACATGTATTGCTGTTACACAGCATGGGTGTTGGTCTCAAGAAAGGTTGTGCCTCCCAGTGAGAAGTGTTAGTACCGCCTCCCTCTTCGGAATCGAACTTGGGACTTCCACACCATACTGTTCAACTTTCTTCTTAGTCAAACAGAAGACTTTGGTCCATAATCATAGATTATTTTGATGCATGTCCTTCAGGTTACACCTGGGCAGAATTCTGCCACAGAACCGCATTCAATTTGAGGCTGCTGTTCGGGTCCAACTGTCCGGGGTCGAATCAGTCGGGGGAAATTTGTGGGGTCAAAATATCCTGTACCCACCAAAATGATATGCCGACTGCTGCACTCAGAGTGTAGTTTATCTTGCAAGATGTGATGCCTGCACTAGTTTTTATGTAGGCAAAACAAACAAGAAGTTAAAAGATCTCATCATGCAACATTTAAGTCACATCAGATTGGAGAAAAATAGCAATGCTTTGTTTCAACATAAAGATAAACACCCTTCATATAACTTTTACTTCTTAGTTCTACAAATCTGTAGACCAAATAGAAGAGGAGGTGATTTACGTAACTTCACAGAATTGGCAAAAGCTCAATGGATAGCTGATTTACAAGCCAATAAAGTTCCTGGTTTGAATGCACTCCTCTCACTAAAGCCTGTGTTGAGAGGCTATAGCTTAAACATTGAATTTTGATTGACTCTAGCCTGAGGGTGTTGGCCTGAATAATGTCTTCATATTGGTTAAGCAATAGTATTAATTTTACTTGTTTTTTATGACTGGTGATCTGAAGAAGGAACTCTCCGAAAGTGCTTATCATCCATTTTATATGTATGTTTTTAGTTCTTGCTGATTAAATGTATGTCTTTTACCATCCGAGTCTTGGTCGCTTATGTTTTATACATGGCAGGTATACATGTGCACATATGTGACATACTTTGTTACTGTAAAGGTTGAATGAGAACTGTGTAGAGTGTTGCTATACTCCACTACAAGAGCACATGCCTTAGGATGGCAACAATATACATAGGATCGTCCCATGACAACAGTCCTCAGGAGCCATATTACTACAGTTGTTATAGAAGGAATGTGTAGTCAAATGTCAGCAGTGCCCATCAATAAATTACTTCAAGTCACAGATTGGAATGCACTGTTCTAGGGCTACCATACTTCCATACCTCAATATAGTACATGTGGATAACAGCAACATTGACATGTGCAATTTTCATAGGGTCATAGGACTTTTCTAGGCTAATGATCAACATCACATAAAATCCTAGCCAATATTATACCATTTAAAACAAAATAGCTATATCTATATGATGGAAGATAGTAGTGGTATGTGCATATGTGTGTATGTGTTTGTATTGCATACTGCCTCTGTCCATATGTGACATGTGCACCACCCCATGACAGAATTAGCAAGCATGCATCCAGAGGTCTGGAAATGGCTTACAAAGGTCATAGAAGGGCTCTGCTTCACGATGTGTGCATATGACATCTTCTATTGTTCTGCAGAAATGATGTTATGTGGACAGAAGGAAAAGGGGGACGTTAAATGCATGGGTCTATGCTAAAGGGTCTACTGAGTGCGAGTCAAATGAAAAGAAAATCAAAAGATCATGCAAATGGTCATAATATACCATCATACTCACTCACACACAACAGTTAAGTGAAGTCAGTTTTAAGCATCAAACCTATGGAAGTATACAATCTGGATTCCATACAATGTAAGACTAGCACCACCACAGATGTCTGACTTTTTCAGTGTTACAGTGCGCTTTATAGAGTATGACAGGAAGATGTTTGTAGGAGTGTCTGGCATAACTGTGGACTCACATGCTGCTGTAAAAATGACTCCAGATAGAGAGTTGACTGTTGTGTGATTAGAACCCCTACATATCTAATCACACAAGCTACATAGCTAATCACAGTACAAGTCTGATATTCACAGTGTCTGAGTGCACTTTATAGTGGATGGCATTATCAGTGCATGGTGAGAAGAAGATGTTAGTAGGAGTGCTTGACATAGCTGTTGACTCACATCCCTAACTGTCTCCAGACTAAGAGCTGACTGAACACACACTCACTTGAGTTGACTGCTGTGAGATTAGCACCCCTAATTACTGAGTTACACAAGCTACAGAACAGAATGTTAGGGGTAGGGCACAAGTCTGATTTTAATACTGTCAGAATGCACTTTATATTGCATGACATCAGAGTATGGTGAGAAGAAGATGTTGGTAGGAGTGTCTGACATAGCTGTGGACTACACACACACACACACACACACACACACACACACACACACACACACACACACACACACACACACACACACACACACACTCCCTCAAGCTGATTGCTGGGAGATTATATTCCCTACCTAGGTTACACAAGCTACACAAGAGAGTACTTAACAGTAGTGCTACAACACAATTCTGACTTTTATAGCATCAGAGTGTACTTTATAGTAGATGGCATCATCAGTGAATGGTGAAAGATGTTGTTAGGATTGTCTGAAGGTCTTGCCCTTATCTTTTGTTTATGAATGCCTTTCTATGTCATTGAAAATATGCCAACACCCATAGTAAGACATGCTACACCTCTTTACATAGGGCATCACCGAGAAACTGCTTTGCATGGATGATGTCAAAGTGTTGGTACATTCGTGATTACCATTTCATAAAGTCAACTTGAACTTGTGAAGTAGATTGGAAGATGTGTTATGGTAAAAATAGCTGACAGCTATTTTATTTTATTTATTTATTTATTTATGTATTTAAGTTTGATGACCGGGGAAGTCCACTGGGCTAAGAAGAGCCCATTTTCAGTGGACGCCCGAGGAGAAAAGCTCCATAGTAATTGCAAGTTACATTTCACATGTTACAAAAGAACATAGTTCATACAGCTAATTAAACATTTAGAGATAAGCTCCATGATATTTGCAATTGGCTTGTCACAATGTTACAAAAATGAAAAGACATAATTCAATACAGACATTTCAGTATTTACATAAAGTGAATATTTTTGTTGTAAACGCAATTGTAGGTTTAACATTTCAAAATATATAGCTACTAACCATTAGCAGGTTACGAAAATATTATGCATGCAGAGGTTAATCGTATATTTGAGATTGGAGAGTATAGTACAATAGATATTGGAGAGAAAATTAGTTTTTAGAAGGAGAGGGATTGTTTTGGGTGGCATGAAGTTATAGTAGAGGTAGTTGAATGAGCTACTATGCTGTTCAGATTTTAATTTATATAAAAAATGTTGTCTTCAAACTTTTATTACATAAATAACTGTTGTTATTAACTTCCTCATTTCTGTAGAGTAAAATGCCAAGCAAATGTATGTCTCTGCTTAAAGAAATATAGTAAGATGTCATTTGGTTCACCTTCCCCTGTGCAAACAGGTTAAGCATTGATGCATGGTCGTAAGCACTCAGAGCAGTACTGAGTGTTAAAAATACATCTGTTGCCTAGCATTCTTTGTAGCATAATGTATAAAAGCCTTGAGTTCCTGGTCAAAGGACAGATAAGACAGGGTTCAAATCCAGATTATTATTATTATTATTATTATTATTTTTTACAAACTGTGTCAGAATGACATTAGATAAGTAAATGTGATCATCATCATCATCTTTCGGCTTTTCCCGTTAGGGGTCGCCACAGCGGGTCATCCCTTTCCATTTCTTCCTATCCTCTGCATCTTGCTCTGTCACACCAACTGCCTGCAAGCCCTCTCTCACTACGTCCATAAACCTTATCTTAGGCCTTCCTCTTTTCCTCTTACCTGGCAGCTCCATCCTTAGCATCTTTTTCCCAATATACCCATCATCCCTCCTCAGCACATGTCCAAACCAACACAATCTCGTCTCTCTTGCTTTGTCTCCAAACTGTCCAACATGAGCTGACCCTCTAATATACTGATTCCTAATCCTATCCATCCTAGTCACACCGAGTGCAAATCTTAACATCTTTAACTCTGCCACATCCAGCTCTGACTCCTGCCTTTTTGTCAATTCCACTGTCTCCAACCCATATAACATAGCTGGTCTCACTACCCTCTTGTAGACCTTCCCTTTCACTCTTACTGGTACCCGTCTGTCACAAATCACTCCTGACACTCTTCTCCACCCATTCCACCCTGCCTGTACTCTCTTCTTCACCTCTCTTTCACATTCACCATCACTCTGAACTGTTGATCCCAAGTACTTAAACTCGTCCACCATTACCAACTCTACTCCCGGCATCCTCACCATTCCTCTACCCTCCCTCTCATTTACACACATATATTCTGTCTTAGCCCTGCTGATCTTCATTCCTCTGCTCTCTAGAGCATATCTCCACCTCTCCAGAGTCTCCTCAACCTGATTCCTACTCTCACTACAGATCACAATGTCATCTGCAAACATCATAGTCCACGGGGCCTCCTGTCTGATCTCATCTGTCAACCTGTCCATCACTACTGCAAATAAGAAAGGACTCAGAGCTGATCCTTGATGTAATCCCACCTCCACCTTAAACGGATCTGTCACTCCCACTGCAGTCCTCACCACTGTCACACTACCCTCGTACATATCCTGTACCACTCTTACATACTTCTCTGCCACTCCCGACTTCCTCATACAATACCACAACTCTTCTCTAGGCACCCTGTCATATGCTTTCTCCAAGTCTACAAAGACACAATGCAACTCCTTCTGACCTTCTCTGTATTTCTCCAGTAACACTCTCAGAGCAAACATTGCATCTGTAGTGCTCTTTCCTGGCATGAAACCATACTGCTGATCACTAATCATCACCTCCCTTCTTAACCTAGCTTCTACTACTCTTTCCCATAACTTCAAGCTGTGACTGATCAATTTTATCCCTCTGTAGATACTGCAGCTCTGCACATCACCCTTATTCTTAAAGATAGGTACCAAAACTTGGACTGAACCACAAAAGGAGGGGGAGTATCAATATTCGTCAAAGATACCCACACCTCCAGGTTGGTGGCACAGCACGAAGCATCAGAGACTATCCATGTGCAACTAACTGTGGGTAAAACTGCCTTCCAATTTATAGTCTGCTACAGACCACCCTCCCAAACACAGGAACCCCACTTGGCCTTCCTGAGAATACTGGAAAATATGAAGGTCTCTCCAAACACCATTATATTGGGTGACTTCAACTATCCAAACATAGACTGGGAGCATTACTCTAGCTCCAACACCCTAGCCCAAAGGTTCCTAGAATTTATAAACTCAAATGCTATGGAACAACTTGTTACCACTCCCACAAGAGGGGAAAACATACTGGACCTGATCATCACCAACATGGGGACACTATGCTCCAGACCAGAAGTGTATCCCTCACTGGTAAGATCAGACCATAAAATAATCTCACTGGATATTCACATCCCGACCCCACCCCCTGCCCAGAAAACCACAGTGAAAAACGTCTCTAAAGCAAATTTCACACGCCTCAAAACCGAGGCGAAATCCTTCAAAGCCCCCGGGCCTGTGGA
This sequence comes from Protopterus annectens, assembly GCF_019279795.1. Classification (NCBI taxonomy): domain Eukaryota; kingdom Metazoa; phylum Chordata; order Ceratodontiformes; family Protopteridae; genus Protopterus; species Protopterus annectens. The sequence continues at coordinate 598,189,436 of NC_056734.1, read as the reverse complement.
AAATACGGTCCAGACCGCAGAATCCTTTATAAACGCATTCTATGAACACCTTCAGGAATGCATGGATCATGCAATCCCAAATAAAACCAAGACCCAATCCTCCAAAGGCAGACGTCCTGTCTGGTGGACCCCAGCCATAAACAAACTATACAACAGAAGGAGGAAGCTACTACATGATAGAGCAAAATTCCAAAAAGGGAAGGCATCTCTGATCAGTATTAGCAAAAAACTACGGGCACTCATAAAATCGTCTAAGGCCAGCTTTGAGAGAAAAATTGCACAGGACACTAAGGATAATCACAAGGCTTTCTTTAGTTATGTTAGGAACCTGGGTGGGAATTCCCAGATATGCTCAGAATTAGTCCAAAATGACAAAAAATACACCGAGCCCACAGACATTGCCAACATCCTAGCTGACAGGTTCAGTGCAAACTTCTCCCCCCTCTCCCACCAAAAGGGCAAATATCTATCCCAACAGAGTGCTGCCCCCCTGACATCTCAGATGCTCAGGTAAGAGCCGCCTTCTCCAAAGCAAAAAACACAGCATCAGTGGGACCAGATGGTGCCCCGGGCTGCGTCCTACATGAACTCCAAGAAGAGCTAAACCCAAACATAAAACTACTGTTCAATCTTAGCCTTACTACAGGATATGTACCCAAAGAGTGGCATACAGCAACAGTGGTCCCTCTCCACAAAGGTGGTGCCTCAACGGATCCTGGAAACTATCTCCCCATAAGCCTGACTAGCTTGGTCTGCAAAGCTATGGAAAGGATCATCATGGACCTCATAAATAAAGATATTGGGGACCTACAGACACTGGATCCTACCCAGTTTGGCTTTGTTAAGGGTAGATCCTGCCTCTTAAACCTGGTCGATTTCTTTGAAACAGTCACCAAGGCCATTGATGAGGGGAAGGTGGTCCACACAGCCTACCTGGACCTCGCAAAAGCCTTCGATACAATACCCCACTCGGGCATTATAGATAAGCTCACCAGCTTAAATATAAACCCCTATGTCACTAGATGGGTTGCAAACTGGCTCAAGGACAGAACCCACATGGTTAGAATTGCTGGAGCCATGTCAGACTCCAAAGCAGTTACAAGTGGCGTCCCACAAGGCTCAGTCCTGGGACCTCTCTTGTTCGGTATATATTTCTCGGTACAGGCCAACACGGAAGGACTGTGGCTGACCAAGTTCGCAGATGACTGCAAACTGGGCGCCATAATCGACTCTCCAGCCGACACAAGCATCCTCCAAAAGGGCCTCATAGAAACAGACAACTGGTGCCAGAGCCATGGCCACAAGCTAAACGCCAAAAAGTGTATAGTCATCCCCTTTGGCAAAAACAAAGTGCCCACAAATTACCACATAGGTGGTAATCCATTAAGTACAGAAGAAGTCATTAGGGACCTGGGGACCCAAGTTGATAGCAATCTCTCATTTGACAACCACGTGGCCAAAGTGGTTAGAAAAACATTTTATATAGCCCACCTAATCATGAAGGGATTCACATCTAGATCAGGGAGGTCATCGTGCCTCTTTACTCATCCCTCATCAGGCCCATAATTGAGTACAATGCCCTTTTGGGATGTACCTTACCAGACACCTGCAGCAACTGGAAAGACCCCAAAAGTACCTCACCAAGAGGATCAAAGGGCTCAAACATATGCCATATGCTGCCCGGTTAAAGAAACTCCAGCTCTACTCAGTGGCATACCGCCTGCTCAGAGGCGATCTGTGCCTGACGTATAAAGCCATGTCCAACCCAGAATTAATGGACATGCTGCACCTCAGAAAATCCAAATCCCATCGAGCTACGTGCTCGAGAGACTTGAACCTCAGCACTGAAATAAATAGGACATGCTGGAGGGACAGATTCATAACCCAGAGGCTCCCTTCACTCTGGAATAAAATCCCAGCCCAGGTCAGGCAGAGTCCCACATTGACTCTCTTCAAGAGGAATCTTGATGAGTGGATGGGAGATCGTAGGTTTACCCCGGCTATCACTTCTGTGTCACTGTTAGACAGAGGCACAGTATACTAACCTCAAAAAAAGGCATAGAAAAATTAATTTAAAATGGGTGGCGAAAGCCAAACACACTCTGGCTAGGCTTATAAATGCCCTAGGGCAGATAGCCTAGTATGAACCTATGAACCTATGAAAACACTTTTTCTCCACTCCTCAGGCATCCTCTGACTTTCCAAAATTTCATTAAACAATCTAGTTGAAAATTCCACTGCCATTTCTCCTAAGCACCTCCATGCTTCCATTGGTATGTCATCTGGGCCAACAACCTTTCCATTCTTCATCCTCTTCATAGCTGTCCTTACTTCCTCCTTGCTAATCTGTTTCACTTCCTTATTCACTATCCCCACATCATCCAACCTTCTCTCTCTCTCATTCTCTTCATTCATCAGCCTCTCAAAATACTCTTTCCATCTACTCAACACACTCTCCTCTCTTGTGAGCACCTTTCCCTCACTATCCTTTATCACTCTTACTTGCTGCACATCTTTCCCAGCTCTGTCCCTCTGTCTAGCCAATCGGTACAGGTCCTTTTCTCCCTCTTTAGTGTCCAATCTCTCATACAACTCTCCATACGCCTTATCCTCAGCTTTCGCCACCTCTCTCTTTGCCATGCCCCTCATCTCCTTATACTCATGTCTACTTTCTTCATCTCTTTGACAATCCCACTTCTTCTTCGCCAGCCTCTTCCTCTGTATACTCTCCTGTACTTCCTCATTCCACCACCAGGTCTCCTTGTCCTCCTTCCTCTGTCCAGATGTCACACCAAGCACCTTTCTAGCAGTCTCCCTTACTAGCTCTGCTGTAGTTACCCATCTATTCGGTAACTCTCCACTGCCTCCCAGTGCCTGTCTTAACACTTCCCTAAACTCCACTTCACAATCACCCTTTTTTAACTTCCACCATTTAATCCTTGGCACTGCTTTCACACTCCTCCTCCTCTTCTTGATCACCAACGTCATCCTACAGACCACCATTCTATGCTGCATAACTACACTTTCCCCTGCCACCACTTCACAGTCTCCAATCTCCTTCAGACTGGCCCTCCTACATAGGATATAATCCACCTATGTGCATCTTCCTCCACTCTTGTACATCACCCTATGCTCCATCCTCTTCTTAAAATACGTATTCACCACAGCCATGTCCATCCTTTTCACAAAATCCACAATCATCTGACCTTCTGCATTCCTCTCCTTAACACCATATGTACCCATCACTTCCTCATCCCCTCTGTTCACTTCACCAACATGTCCATTAAAGTCCGCTCCAATCACTACGTAAATGTGATCAGGACTACAAATATGACTATCAATGACTACAGTAAAGTATGTGTATTCCATAAATGTTATCAGTAATGCCCACCTCAATACAGTAGTACAACTATTAGCTATTTTGTAGGCCTCACTGCAAATCACAAGTTAATTATGTGAACAGCTTTCGAGAAATGTCAAGGGTTATTTTACATCTTTTTAAATAATTATTATGATTCAGCAGATATGCTAGCTATTTGTGTATGGTTAGATACCCTGAAAGTGTGTGCAGTATGCTTTCTCACAATAAGGACAATTTTCAGATCACATTAGATGAATATTTCATCCATTATCACCTGAACATGATAGAAAGACAATCCTACAGAAGATATAAAACCTTGCACACTGCAGGAGCATTAATATACTGCTGAATCAAGTTAACATGTTTGTATTGTCCATCAGCAGAGTCATGCCGGTTTGAAGACACCATCCATCAACCTAAAAGATAGACACACGTAAAGAGGGGTGGGAGTGAAAGGATGAATACAAGGAGAGATGAACATACACCTAACGATATTTTGTTCAATGGATCATTCATGGACATGTTTTATGTCTGTTCTCATTATTAGGTTGCCATGCTGTGTAGTATGAAGTGGCTGACATTAAGGTAAAGAAGGGTTGGGAGTGAGACAACAGGCTTATGACACAGCAGAACAAGGTTGGATAAGTATGTGATAGTTGTGGGGCTGGATGTTACTGCAGATATTCATTTTTGGCCAGTATTTGATGATGCCAAACTCTGCGCAAATGCAGAAAACAAAAAATAAAGGGTTTATTATGGGCCATTTCTGGCCTTGTGTATGGCATATGTGATTCGATTTTTTGACCAGATTAAAGGTGTTAAAATGGGGAAGATAAGAAAGTGGTGAAATGGGGTGCAAGTATGGGATAGAACAAAGGAGAAGCAAAAAAGGAATTTGCAGGAGGGAATTAGTAAAGAACCAAAGATATCCACTTCATTAACACTGTAATGTAAACATGTATATAGAATTGGATGAATTTGGGCTGTCATCACAACACAGAGGGGTGACAACAATGCAATAATGCTGTACAGCCATTTGGGCAAAATCAAGTGTGTTGAGAAGATGCAGATGCAAAGTGGAGAGCTATGTATGAGGCATTTTCTGGATTTCAAAAAGAGAGGAATATTGGGGAAGAGACACAAAAATGTCATGGCTAGGTAGGTAGGCAGGTAGGTGAGGAAGCAGGTGCAGACAAATAAGACAAACAAGACACACACAGGGATAGTGATGGACACAAAAGGTTGGGGACACCATGACTGGGGAAAAGTAGGGGACATTGGAGGCACATGTTCATCAAGCATGGGAACAGTGAGAATCTAGTCCTCACCCTCAGAACTGTCATCACTGTCCCCTTCCCTGGTTCCTTGTGAGACTGCTTGACTTTGGAGTCTCTTTACCATTCTAACTAGTAATGTTCCCATGCAGCTGATGCGGGCACCAATACCAGTTACTATAACATGCACCATTCCAGGCAGCTCCTGGCAGGTGATATAATCACCACCTCCACCAATACTCCAGGAAGGTACCAATGCATCAGCAGCCAGGGCAGTGCTACCTGATATGGATGTGCCAGATAGTGCAGGGGCTGCAGAGGCAACATGGCCGGGTTGCATCTCAGAGGTGCTTGGTTTTGGTGCGGCAGCCATGGTAGGCTGAGCCACATTGGTTGGCCTACCTCCCTGTGCTGAAAAGCATTAATTTTTTTTGCCAGAAAAGTATGCTAACATAATGGTGTGTTTCCATTTATCAAGGAAAAAAAAACAGAAAAGGGTTGGAGTGAGACAAAAAAGAAAAGAGATTATTAGAACCATTATATGTCACATGCATGGTCTATTAAGATAAAAATATGTTTATTGTTATATTATTATTATATTAGCTATACAGATTTCTCAATCCCAAAAAAGGATAGTGAACTGTTACAAGAAATCCTTGGGATATGCAGATATTCTATATATGCTTCTAATGTCACTACATATTAACTTAATAACATGGCATTAAAGCCAATATTGCTGCAATTAAAAATTAAAAATTATATTTGTTAAATGGAAATGTACAGGTTACTTGTGGGAACTGAACCCACCTACTCTTAATACAATATTATACTTGCCTAATACAAGAACTAATACCAAGAGCTACACAAGAAAGCATTCATGCTTGCTTTTACAATTAAGATCCACATCTTTGCTTTTACAGTTTAAGATCTGCATGCACAAGTTGCTACTAATCTATGGAATACCAAATATTTAATACAATCATGTCCATCTGTGTGGCATACATACCCTTTGAGTCACTCCAGTCTTTCAGCATGTGCATCTCTGTTCAATAAAGTATCTTGTGCAGCTGTAAAATAAAGGAGAGAAAAAGAGACATGAAAGCATTATGCACACCAGTCTTGACTATCTAGAGATTTCCATGACATAGGTTCATAGGTAGGTACTAGGCTATTGGCCCTAGCGCCTATATAAGCCTATCCAAAAAGGTACATTGGCTTTTGCCACCCAAGAAAATTATTTTCCTGTGCCCCTGTCGAGCAGAGCCATAGAAGTGATCCTCGGGGTGAATTTCCTATCTCCCATCCAATCATCAAGATTTTTCTTGAAGAGTGCTAATGAGGAGCTTTGTTTGATATAGATAGGTAGTTTATTCCAGAGTATGGGAAGTCTCTGGGACAGTAATCTATCTCTCCGGCATGTTCTGTTTATTGTGGTGACAAGGTTTAGGTCCCTAGAGCATGTAGCTTGGAGGGATTGGGATTTCTTTAAGTGGAGCATGTCCAACAGCTCTGGGTTTGACATAGCTCTGTATGTTAGGCAGAGATCACCTCTGAGTAGGCAATATGCGATGAAGTAAAGCTGGAGTTTTTTGAGACGGTCTGCATAGGGCATCTGTTTGAGGCCAGTAATCCTCTTTGTGAGGTATTTCTGTGGCCTCTCCAGTTCTTGTAGATGTCTTGTGAGGTACATACCAAAAGGGGTGCTGTACTCTATAATGGGTCTAATGAGTGATGAGTGGAGGGGAACAATGACCTCTTTTTTTCTGGATGAGAAACCTTTTGTGATGAGGTGTGCCATGTAGAAGGATTTCCTGACAACCGTGGTGATATGATTATCAAAGGAGAGACTACTGTCCACCTGTGTCCCAAGGTCTCTTATCACACTTTCAGTGTTAAGTAAACTACCACCTATGTGGTAGTTCATGGGTACAAAGTTTTTACCAAAGGGAATGACAATGCACATTTTGGCATTGAGCTTCAGGCCATGGCTTTGACACCAGGCTTCAGTCTCAGTGAGGCCCTTTTGTAGGATGTCCACATCATTATGTGTTTCGATTATGGCTCCTAGTTTGCTGTCATCTGCAAACTTCGTTAGCCAAAGACCTTCTGTGTTAACCTATACTTCAGAGAAGTAGATACCAAACAGGAGAGGACCCAGGACTGAACCCTGTGGTACTCCACTTGTCACTGTTCTGAAGTCGGATTTGAAGTCTTCTACTTTTACAGTGTGGGTTCTGTCCATGAGCCAGTTGGCAACCCATCTTGTGACATAGGGATTTATACCTAGTTTAGTGAGTTTATCTATAATTCCGGACTGGGGGATGGTGTTGAAATCCTTGGCAAGATCTAGAGAGGCTGTGTGAACCACCTTACCCTCATCTATGGTTTTGGTGACTACTTCAAAGAAGTCTATCAGGTTTAGGAGACATGATCTGCCTTTTAAAAACCCGAACTGGGCGGTGTCCAGAGTTTGGAGATTACTAATGTCTTTGTTTATGAGTTCCATAATGATACGTTTCATGGCCTTGCAGACCACGCTTGTCAGGCTAATGGGGCGGTAGTTCCCTTGGTCTGTCATGGCTCCCCCTTTGTGGAGTGGGATAACCGTCATGGTGCACCACTCAGTGGGCACAAAGCCTGAGATGAGGCTATGATTGAACATGGTACTTAGGTGGGGTGCCAGTTTGTTCTGTAGTTCATGTAGAATGCAGCGTGGGATATTGTCATGTCCCATGGATGCTGTGTTTTTGGCTTTGGAGAGTGTATTTTTTACCTGTGCAGCCGTGATTACAGGAACTTTGCATTCTTCCTGTATAGAGATGGGCCCTCTAGGGGGTGAGTGGGGGGTAAAGTTAGCACTGAACCTATCTATCAGGATGTTGGCAGTATCAGTTGGTTCTGTATATTTAGTGCCATTGTGCAGTAACTCAGAGCAGATCTGAGTGCTGCCATTGAGATTCCTGACATAGCTATAGAATGCTTTGTGGTTGTCTTTAGAGTCAATGGTAAATTTGTTTTCGTAACTAGCTTTGGAGGATTTTATGAGGGATCTCAGCTTCTTACTGAGGCTGACCAGGCAGCTCCTCCAGTCATGGGATTTTACTCTTTTTTGCAACAGTTTCTTTCTTCTGTTGTAGAGTTTGTTTATGGCAGAGGACCACCAGATTGGCTTCCTTTTTTTGGAGGATAGCATCATGGTTCTGTTAGGGATAGCACGATCCATGCACTTGTGTAAGTGCTTATAAAGTGCATATGTGTAGGATTCAGCAGTCGTACCTCTATTGTCCGTCTGCACGGGTGTCATGAAGTTTGCCACTTGTGTCTTAAGAAGTGTGAAGTTGGCTTTGGAGAAGTTTTTTACGGTGGTTTCCCTAATGGGGGTGGGGGCGGGATGTGGATGTCTCGAGTGATTAGCTTGTGGTTGGATCTGACCAACGAGGAATTGACTTCTGGTGTGGAAGACTGGTCACCCATGTTGGTAATGACCAGGTCTAGGATATTGCTGCCCCTCGTGGGGGTGTGAATAAGTTGATCTAAGGCATTGAAATTTATGAATTCCAGAAAACGTTGAGCAAAAGAGTTGGTACATGAATAGTTTTCCCAGTTAATGGTGGGGTAGCTGAAATCGCCCATTATTAGGGTGTTGGGTTGTACCCTAATATTTTCCAGTGTATCAAGAAATGAGGAGTGGGAATCCTGAGTCATAGTGGGGGGTCTGTAGCAAGCTACAATTTGGATTGCGGTCTTGCCCAGAGTTAGTTGCAGTTGGATAATCTCGGATGCATTATGCTGTGCAACTAGCCTGGAGGTGTGGATATCCTTAATGAATATGGACATGCCTCTGCCTTTTGTGCTTTGGTCCGTGTTAGGTGGCCGAAAGGTGTGATATGAATTATAGCCTGGTTATGTAGGGGTGCTCTCTGGAGCTTTGAACCAGGTCTCTGTCACTGCACAGATGTCTATGGTCTCTATTTTAAGGAGTGCCTCGAGTGAGTGCATTTTGAGGTTTAGACTTCTAGCATTGAGTAGCATTACCCTCAGATTTAGCTTGCTTGTACCTGTTATGGTGGTGAATTTGTCATTTGAACCTTGCCTAAAAAAGGCACTATAGGGGTGGCAAGAGCCTTAGCCAGTATCCGGAATCCCAAGGGCGACAGGTGCAGGCCATCTCTGGCAAAGCATCATGGTCTGTCGATCATGTCATCTCAGGCAGACAAATACTGGATCCCCTTAGAATGACACCAGAAGCTTAGCCAATTGTTGAAGTCAATCATTTTGTCCTTGTACTGTGGTATCATTCTGGATGATGGCAGGATGCTACTCAGGGCTAGGGTCATACCTGCCTGGGCTACAAGATCAGACAGCTCCTCCGTGTCTCTTTTAATGTAGTCCAGGGAGGTACATTCCAGGTCATTCACACAAACATGGACAATGACAGAGTCATATTTGTATTTGTTATGGAGTGACCTGAGTGCATGCATTATGTGGCAGATGCTGGCACCCAACAGGCAGCTGACAGTAACTTTCTCCTTGTTTAGCCTGGTGAGTGGAACATCAGTGTGCCTGACTATAGAGTCAACTATGACTAGAATGTTGGCTACGTTGTTATGCCTTATGGGTTGTGGTTGAATGGCACACTGAGTTTGTGGGCTATGTGTCATTTGGGTTGTGTTGGGGGGTGGAATTTGCTTGCTTTTCTGCTTTGGAGGTCCCTGTTGGTTGGGCAGGTTTCTATTGAGAGCCTCCGCAAATGTAGGTGTGTGTTTTGTGTTTCTATATATGTGTTTTGGTGGTGCAGGTTTTGAGGGACTATGTGATGAGTGTGGTGTGGCGAATGTGTTTACCTTCTCCTCTTGACTGTCTAGTCCAGGCTTGGGTGAAGAGAGCTTTGCTTCCAGTTTGGCTATATAAGTGCATCTCTCATAGGTTGTAGTGTTGGGTGGTAGGAGGAGAGGGTTGTCTGTGTACATGAGGCAATTGCTGCATTGCCCCAAGATACCCAGATTCATCAGGTAGATGGGAGAAATCACTGGGAGCTGACCCTTAGACTTGCCTGCATGGGTGCTTATTTATTAAGTACTAAAAACTGCTTTCCTCTAGACAAGTGAGAAAAGTTGAGTGCTGTAGTAATTTGTAGCTTATTTAGTGCTTACAATGAGTTCTGAACAAGTGCTGAGCTCAAAGAAACATATTTGAGTGCTGAAACTAAAAAAAACTGGCTAGTTCTAAGAAAGAAAGTTAAGCTAGAAGGCTTCTCTCCAACACAGAAAGGTTTGGGGGCTCAGAAGCTTACAAATAGTCCTGGATACAGCAAATCTGTATGTGGACTAGAGTACTTACAGGAAAGGTGGGAAACAAGCTTAGAATTTTTTTTACTTCCCAAATGCTCTCTTTGTACACAGTAGGAGTGCCTAAAATCAGAATTTGACCTTACTGCACTCAGTTGAGATAGGCCCAGAAAGAGTACCCAAATACAAATTTACAAGAGGGGCGTGCAATTTTAACGCCACCAAGATTAACACCAAAACAAGACTGGGGGGGGGGGATGGAAACTAACTATAGACACATAGAGCCACAATTTTCAGTTCAATTATTATTCAGTGAGAAACAAAACTACATAAAATGCAGTACTATATGAAAAAAGTGCAGATAAAAGGGTACTTAAATTCGCTTATATATCCAGTTGATTGCAAGCAGATCTTAGCTGGCCAAAGCTCAAGTCTTTAGCAGGGAAAAAACAAAATGTGCCACTTATATAAGGCAGGACAGCCCTTCAGCTGAAACACAAAATATCAAAGTGAAACTAGCCCCCACTGCTATCAGTGGCTACACTTCTATCAAGATCTCTGTAGAGACACAAGTTCTCTGTAGAGACACAGAGCCACAACTTTCAGTTCAAGTAATATTCAGTGAGAAACAAAAATACATAAAATGCAGTACTATATGAAAAAAGGAAAGTGTACTTAAATTCACTTATAGGTCTAGTTCATTGCAAGCAGATGTTTCCCGGCCAAAGCTCAAGTATTTAGCAGAGAAAAAACAAAATGAACCACTTATATAAGGCAGGACAGCCCCTCAGCTGAAACACAGAATATGAAAGTGAAACTACCCCCCCCCCCCCACACTGCTATCAATGGCTACACTTCTAACAAGATCTATGTAGAGACACAGAGACACAATTTTCATTTCAATTAATATTCAGTGAAAAACAAAAATACATAAAATGTAGTACTTTATGAAAAAAGTGCAGATAAAAGTGTACTTAAATTCACTTATAGGTCCAGTTCATTGCAAGCAGATCTTAGCCGGCCAAAGCTGAAGTATTTAGCAGAGAAAAAAGAAAATGTACCACTTATATAAGGCAGGACAGCCCCTCAGCTGAAACACAGAATATGAAAGTGAAACTACCCACCCCCCCCCCCACTGCTATCAATGGCTACACTTCTAACAAGATCTCTGTAGAGACACAAGCTCTCTGTAGAGACACAGAGCCACAATTTTTAAAGTTTAAAGTTGCTTTATCTGTGCAACTACACAACTGTGGGGTGTCAGTAGCTCTAAAGTCATCCAACCACTGGTCAATCTGTGCCTGCTTGTGCCATTTCAGGAAATGGTCCTTACATTGCTCCTCAGTCACACTGGAGACAGCCTTGGCTAGGCTGTTCCAAGCCTCAGCCCTATACTGACACATGATATAGACCACTCTGCAGCAGCATATGGATGTAGTGCTTCACAGGGACTGCAACAAATATTTTTGACTACTGAACACCACACCTTTGTGCCCTGAATTTAGCACTATCTTTCCCATCTCCTGCCATGTCTGCAAAGGTCCTTCAACAACAGTACAAGTGTTTTATTGAAAATTTGTGATATCGCATTTTACAAACAAATACACACAACCATGCCAACCATGTTTGTGCAATGTTAAGTGGAGAGAAACATTGCCAAACAAATAGCAAGGGAGTTTATGAAACAGCAATAATAATTTGATGTTTGCCATTAATTTATGACATGTGTTCTGCTATATCTGGCTGAAGTTTGTCCAGTGGTCAGCAACGACATGCTAAATGACTTGGGTTTTTAGGCATGACTTTGGAGGGATCAATGGGATGACTTGACACATGTTCTGTGGGGATGTACACAGTTATTTATACACTTTGTACAATATAGGACTCAAACCTTTGTAAAAAAGAGAATGAACACATTTCCACATAGGTGAGTTTTCATCATTGCTACAGAAAAAGTGTTTGACAACCGTGGTGATTACAAAAATACACTTTAGGGTGAGTGGTGCTATACTTCAATTAAGTCTGACGTGTGTGACATTACAAGGTCCTGGCTTATGCATTCTCAGATATGATGCAGGACTAATGTCTGACAATATGCTAGAAATGGATAGACTTGCATTAGTTTAGTAACAGATTTTTGAGTTCTGGTACAGACCACACAATATATTCTGTTTTACAATTATACTTTGATTCTGAGAGGGCTGTTATTGGTTGTCAGTAAACTATGAAGTCCATTATAGGTATGAAAATACATTTTTATTACATAATCATCATCATGCTAAACCAGTTACACATATAAAATATATGGTAGAATGTGTATGCTCAATAAAGCTGCACACAGCTATTGATATATAGTATTACCTATATATTCAAAATGTTATCAAAATTTACACTGGAATACCCTTATTAAAAAAATGGAATATGCTGGATTAGAGCACTGGCTCACTTGTGTTCTGGCCATGAACCTATACCTGGTGCCACAGGGAAAGTGAAGTAGCTGCTATGTTTTCCACAATCAGTATGCTCAGAGTGCTGATAGCCACACAACGCCACTTAGCCTGTTTATGTAAAGAAAGGTGAACCAAATAACATTTTTCAGTTTTTTTCTTTAAGTAATGAACTGTGTTGTACATAGGTAAGCACAACACACATGTAATGGGCAATAGTGAAAATATACTCCTTGTGTTACTACTCATTATGACTGTTGCTCATAGAAAATAGATACTGCAGAACTGCAACCCTGCTTTTCCTACCTTATATATTATGTACCTCAAGTTATTTACAGAGGCATTTGGGTTACAGATGCAATTTATGCAGTTATTACCTTCCACATTGCTGATCACCGTGCAATGCTGCTAAACATGTTTGCACTTTGTAAGGCAACTGACAGTAAATTTTTAAATTTTATGCAGTTAACCATGTTTACACAAGATAAGTGCCATACAAATGGTAAAGCCAAAAAAAGATAAAAAAATGTGAAACAAAAGTTAAACAATTACACAGCTCTGGATTTAAGGCATCAGACTAATTTAATTACAAACCATAAATGGAGTATGTTATCTCTCTTTGTCACTGACACAGCTTAGCATCAACAATCAAATTATGTGCATACAAGCAAACATACCTCTCAACCTCTTAGAGCAAAAAATCTGGACAAAGCTTAAAATGATGGGGAGACAAATAGGCACATATTTTAAATATTGTTCTTACAAACTTAGAAAGTTGATAGAATAACAGGTTTTTCATTAGTATGAATTTTCTGAAGGATGGGGAGTCTTAAACTCAAATGGCTATTATTATTTAATGACGTCAATCCTCAGCTATTTGCCAGAAAAGTACAGATTTTAGGAGGAATACACCAAAAATATGAGGCAAAAATCTGGACATTCTGTGAAAATCTGTACAGTTGAGAGGTATGCAAGCAATTAAAATTTCATCTCCAGTATAAACAGTTCATACACGTGGACATTCTTAATTAGTTGTAGCTGACATATTTAGTGTAGGGAGTGATCGCACTAGAATTTATGAACCTGTTTGCAGAAATGCAGCTCTGTTTTTTCTTTTTTCTTTTTGTATTCTGATCATTCTCCTCTTATCTGTGCTATAAAATCAGGCATGCAGTGTCTAGTGCATTTTCTATCATTTTCCTTTCAAGATGTCATAAAATTACATAACAGTGAACAGCAGTTTCATCAAAGGCAGGAGGCTCGTACTAATATGGACAAAATATACGTGTGGGGTTTGCTTTATTTAAAAGCTGACTGAAGTTAGTTCCATACTTTGTAAGTGCATCCTCATTGACAGACCCACTGTAGAGAAGTGTATCTGAATTTGCTGTTGTGTTTTCCTTTACTCACACTAATCATTCATTTGCAAGCCATTAGCACCTTAAATGGTGTAGAGGTTACAGTTTTGTTTACATCTGTGACATGAAGTCAAAAGTTTGGTATTCAACTATTGTAATGAATTCACGTCTCATTTTTATCATAACAGGGCTCAGAGGGCTGAATCTACACTATAAAAAGTTAACTTGTAGGTAGGGAACTTGAAGGTGAGGAGACTTGTGCATTTGGATGAAACAGAAGATTGGTATTCCTTGAATGTGATTTTTATGCAGAGAAAGATTCATTTTTCTAAGGTGTGCTTGTATTATTCAAAGACATTTTAGATGTTCTAAACTTTAACAAATGTAGTTATATAACCAGGAGAAAATGGAACTTTATCTGTATTCACTTCTTATGCCTAACTATTGGTATACCCAGTTTTGGTAGGCATTTACATTTGTGAGATAGGTCATATTTTCAGCTCAACTGTGCTCTTAACAGCAGCTTTTGCACTGCCCTATGGTATTGGTGTTATACTTCTGAGATGGCCCAGTGCAACCTCCATAGGAGTGGTGGGCACAGTGAAAAGTAACTGACATTCATAAATTGACTTTACTGTTGAAAAAGTGTAGACATCCTGAAAATTCTGTGGAAAACATATATACAATATTTATGTGGTATACCTTGTTTTTTTTTTTTCAAACCTTCATTTGTGTGTGTGTGTGTGTGTGTGTGTGTGTGTGTGTGTGTGTGTGTGTGTGTGTGTGTGTGTGTGTGTGTGTTTCAAGTACTTTATGCTGAAAATGTGTAGAAAGCCTGAACATTTTGTTGAAAACAATTTCCTTCTGTACAAACCTTCACTTGTGTAGGAGAGGGAGGGGGTAGCCACCTAACATTCTGTTGTACTAAATAAGAAATGTGTTTTAAGTGATTTATGTTGACAAAGAGTAGACAGACTATTTTTGTGAACAAATACATTACTTATTTGACATTATTGTGTTTATGCTTCTCTGTTTTATGTCACATAGAATTATGGCACCAAAGCCTATAAATCCATGAACCCCCTTTCAGTAACACTGGGAATGAGTTCATAATCTAGGCTCTGCGGCGGCATGGAGCCTTTATGTTTGAGAGAGACCATGGGGATATGGCTGACAGAAAGGAACTTTGGAACTAGTTTGTTGATGATGTGAATGCAGTTAGTGGTCACGGCTACAATTATGATCAGGTGCAGCATCAGAAAACTAATATGACTTAATCAGCATGGGGGAGGGCAGTTGCAGTTACACAAGAACAGTTGGCTACAGGTGGTGGTCCTGCTTCTAAGCCACCACTGACACCAAACGAGAAGCTCTTGTCCACTTTCAGAGGTCCTGACAGTTCAGTGGAAACTGTACAGTGTGCTTGATGTCAGTAACCCAGGAGCAGATTTCAGGTAAGCTTACATAAAGCAACATTTATATCGGGTTGTAGACTAAAATAATAATTTGACTACTACTTTACTTTTTTCTATCTGTACCTATTGGTAAGTTATACAGTTATACAAGAGAGTTGTTCAGTAGAGATGGGTGTGGGTGGCTGGCTCAAATACATTTCAGTTATAGCTATTTTTTAGAGAGCATATAGGCAATTTTGTATTGACTGTCCTCCTGTGTTATTCATATTGTGATGCCTAATTGCTGTCCTTTCCTTTCTTCCAGTCCCATCCTCCCTGCAATGTGTTGAGACATTTGCAAATGGTAAGCAAATGTTTCTTTACTTATTAGTAAGCATCATTTAGATATTCTCTATGTGTGAGGAGGTTGTAATGAGTGTCTGTATTGCTGTAGCATCTGCAATTGTGTGACTGGTGTTACATTTTGTTTATATATTCTGGGTTAATATTAAGAGGAGTTGTAATTTCATTCCTGTATTTGTTGCTTATTATCACAGGTGATCCTGACAGTAGAAGTGTAGGACCACTACCACCTGATAATGGAGTATTAGTAGGCTATGAAGATGAATGTCGCCAAACAGAGGCACAGTCAGGGGTTGCAGAGGTTGAATTTGGCACTGAGGTTGTGACTCACACATCCCACTGATTTCCTTCAGCATAGTCAGTTTGCCTTTGCATGCCTATTCCACTGAGCCCTCAGATAGTGAACAGGTTGAGATGGACATACTTGATCAGGGTAGTGTGGTTACTGCGGTTTCAGTGCCAGTTGACTCTGTCCATAGCCAAAGTGTGGGTGAGGTGCCACCCAAAAGGGCTGGTAGGGATGCTTGGTGGAGGCCTATTGTCTGCCCTCCACCTGATGCTGATATGTCATTATATACCACTCAACGTATGTTTAGGGCCATCATGAAGGCATAGGAACATTCCACTAAGGCCTCCAAGACATGCTTAGGGTTCTAAATGTGGTACAAGCTGACATACATGACCACCTCCATGCTCCACCATGTGGACAATTCAATGAACTGGATGTATGACAAAAGGGAATGGGTAGTGTCTGTGATGGAGTGTATGCTGGAAGAAAAACAGAATCCATGTGGCCATAGGTCCACAACATCATCTAATGTTAGCCAACATGGCTGTGCCTGATCCCACTCTTGTGGTGGCACTACTTCCACTCCTCCATCATTGGTTGAGGTGAGGAAAGCTCATCCAGCAGATATTGCTCACATTCAGGCAGCACCACCACATCTGACCATGGACATGAACTTGCCAGTACAACTCTTGGCAGGACCACTTCTCATAGTCCAGGGACTTATACCACTACCATACCATACAATGCTCACACCTGTCAGACATGCCAGGGCATACTGCTAGCACAGAGTTTGGCTGTGTTCATGCCGACACACACACGCACACACACACACACACACACACACACACGCACGCACGCACGCACGCACGCACACACACACACACACACACACACAATTTCACATTGTGTGCCTATACTGACACCTACATGTAACAGGTACATGAGGCATTAATGAGGGTTGCAGGTCATTCTGCCTCAGTGGACATTTGATATTATCTACATTTCTGCCTGCCTGTTTTTCTTACTTACTTCTTACTCACACAGTCACTACTTTATTGTCAGCCTTGCCCCCCCCCCCTCCACACACCTCACCCTGTGAAAATGATAATAAATGCGCCCTCATCTTGTTTCTATCTTTTAGATTTAGGATTACATATGTATATTGTCTGATGCACAGGGCGCATAGCTAAATAATTGCTTAAGATATGTACTGATGATCTCATTTGGAAATTATTTCAGATTTCTAACAGCATGTTAGTACTGTGATTGCTACATTGAAATCATTGATATGTCAGTCAGGCTTATTGATCTACTTGTGAGAATGTAGGGATAGGTAGACTTTGGGCTGCTTTTTCTATTTTCTGCATAGTTGTAGCTCTGTCCTCTGGGATACAAGGAAAATATATATGGTCACTGGCATGCTGTAACACAGTGTTCAGTAATTAATATAGCATCGTAGATGCTGATGTATGTGATATCCCCAGTATGTCCCCTGTGGATCTCTGAAAGGTTCCTGTAGCTAATA